>NC_045551.1:1644673-1944673 GCF_009769535.1 Thamnophis elegans
TTCTTCCTCCTCCTCCCTCTTCTCTCCCTCCTTCCTTCCTCCCTCTTTCCTCCCTCTCTCTTCTCCCTCCTTCCTCCTTATCTTTCTTTCTTCTTCCTCCCTCCCCCTTCTCTTCTGCCTTTCTTTTTTTCTTCTCTCCCTTTCTTTTTCGTTCTTTCTTTTTCTTCCCTCCTCCATCCTTCTTTTCTTTCTTCCTTCCTTCCTTCCTTCCTCCCTCCCTCCTTTTCCTCCCCGCCTCTCCTCCTCCTTCTTTCTTCTTCCTTCCTTCCTCCTCCCTCTTTCTGTCCTTCCTCCCTCCCTCCCTCTTTCTTTTTCCTTACTTCATTCCTCCCTCCCTCTTTCTTTCTTTCTTTCTTTCTTCTTTCTTTCTTCTCTTTTTCTCTTTCTTCCTCCCTCCATCCCTCCCTCCTTCTTTCTTTCTTTCTTTCTTCCTTCCTCCCTCCCTCCTTCTTCCTTCCTTCCTCCCTCCCTCTTTCTTTCTTTCTTTCTTTCTTTCTTTCTTTCTTTCTTTCTTTCTTTCTTTCTTTCTTTCTTTCTTTCTTTCTTTCTTTCTTTCTTGAAGCCCCTCCCTCTGCTTTTATTCCCAGTGGGCTGCATGGAGTAGAGGTCTGCAAACTTGGCAACTTTAAGACTTGTGGGACTTCAACCTCCCAGAATTCAGTTCTGCTGGCTGGAGAATTCTGGGAGTTGAAGTCCACAAGTCTTAAAGTTGCCATGTTTGCAGACCTCTGGCATGGAAGTTGAGAGATTATTGAAAGTGCAGCTAGCTATCCTTGTTCAGGCTAAGCTAATCAATAGTAGAAGGGAGGGAGGGAGGGGAGAAAAAGGGAAGGGCAAGTGAAGGTGATATGGATGGATGGATAGAAGGAGGGAGGAAGAGAGAGAAAAAAAGGAGAGGAAGGAAGGACCACAAACCTAGCACTAAATGCAGCTTTGGAGGATGATTTGAAACAGCAAATCCAGGGCTAGAAGGGACCTCAGAGGTCATCTAGTCGAAACCCCTGCTCCAGCAGGAGACCTTATATCATCTTGGTTATTTTAGTGCCTCTATCACAAAGGAGAAATTCCCAGAAATCCCCAGGCATTGCCAACCTCTCCCCCCTCCCCAGTATAAAAAAAAGCCTAGAGCAAAAACTTCATGCAGTATTAAAAAGAATAGAAAGGGGGGCTGCTGTGTATTGCTTGATGGACTGCTAAATTGGCAAAATTTAGCCATGCTCTATTTTGGGCATAGCAGGATTCCCTGAAGCCCTGCTGGGAGCCAAAATGGGGCTGGTGGGGATCCTGGAAGGGACAGGGGAAGGGAAGGTTGCAAGCCCGGTGGGGATGGTGGAGGGGGAGTGCAGCAAGCTCCGTGGGGGGGCTAGAGAGACTTTAGGCAGGAGGAGGAGGCAGCTCAGTTGGGCGCAGGGCAGGCACCCCGTGGCAACTTAGGCAGGGAAGCCAGGTGAGGATGACTCAGTGGGATGGGTGGCCCGGGCGGGGCATTTGTACTTAAAACAGTCTGTGCATGCGCACAACAGTAAAAGGGAAAAAATACATTTTCCCCATGATTGTTCTGCACATGCGCACAACAGAAAACCAAGATGGCGCCGTACCGCTAAGGTCACGTGTCTGCTGGAGTTACTACCTATTCGCCTGTACCGGACCGAATAGGTAGGAACCCATCTCTGATCATATGGTAACTCTGTGAAGAAGGTTATATTGAGTGGCAAAACACAAGAGACCCCTGGATGGTGCGTTTTCATCGGCCAGTTTTTCACCCACAATTTGCAAATCGAAGTGTGTATATTTCCTTCAAGCACATATTGTACCCGCTTAATATGAACCACAGCTCCCATTCTTTATCATGTCTGAATAACAGCTCTACAAAACGTCACCATAATTTGAGTCACAATATTCATTGTGAATTTCTACAGTTACTTTAGAGCTACATGAGTTGGAAACTGCAGCATGAAACCCAGCTTTGAAATGTTTGTATGTAAGAATTTTGTGTGGAACCTCAGAATCCTGTTTCACATCCTGCGACTTCTAGCTGGCCACAGAAACATTCAGTAAAAACGAACACGTCTTACAGACATGAATATCTCACCTCTGCGTTTAACATTTCACATTCAACTTTTCTCACACGGCTCTTTTCTTAATTAATATAATATTTGCACAGAAGATACGTATATTCATCCGTTCTGATGAAACAAAGCTTTTAATGGCCTGGTGCGGCAGCATCTTCTTTTAATGTCTAAACAATTTGAAGAGTGTCTATTTTATTAATCCATTTATGATGGTTTGTATTTTAATGCTTGCTTATGACATATAATAAAAGTATTTGTAAAAAAATAAATAACCACTGCTACCATTTGTCTTGTTTTAAAATGAAATATAAGCAAATCTGCATTCTACTCAGGCATGCAAATAGCATGCGGATAGAGCTTTGAAAAGAAGAGAGAAAGTTAGAAGTCTAAGAGGTGAGCACCAGTGATGGCGTTATCACCGGTATGCCCGGGTACGGACGTACCGGTGCCTGCCGGGAGCACCAGATACCGTTCTGGTATGGTGCTCCAGAGGGCCCACCCACTCGCCCGCACTCCTACTGGTATTTGAAGTTTTTCGGGGCTTCCGCGTACGGTTGCCTGTGCAACAGAGGTGGGTTCCTACCAGTTCGCACCAGTTCGGTAGAACCGGTTCGTCAATCTACCGAACCGGTTAGAGAGGCTCCACCAGTGGACCCGGAAAGCAGGCCACCCCTACAGAAGAGGTTCCAAAATTTCGAAACCCAGCACTGGCAAGGATCTTGTAACTTGACAGCTTTAAGACTTGCATGCTTCAATGCCAGAGTTTCTGAATAGCTCCCTTGGACCGACCTAAGTACTAATTCATAATTTCATATCTGGTCACATGGGTGGCAAGCCACTCCCATTCAGTCACGTGGGTGGCAAGCCACTCCCACAAAGGAGGCCACACCCACAGAGTAGGTTCCAACAACTTTTGAAACCCACCACTGCTGCGCAACATTCCACTGAGCTGCTGGAGCATTGTGGAAGTGTTGCGGAGCATTGCGAGCAGTAAGTACGCATGCACTGTGTGTTGGTGTGTGCACGCTGCACGTGTTCATGTGGTGGATGCCCAGCCCCATTGCACAGTACTGGTTTGCAACGGGATACGGAACCCACCACTGGCGAGCACAGACCTACAGTTCCAAGAAGGTCGTAATACTTTTGCAGATTTTACTCAGAATTCTATTTTGTTCCACAATAAGCTGTACAGTTTTTTGTTTGTTTGTTTGAATTAAAACACTCTTCTAAAACATGTTAATATATATGTAATTGTGTACTTGCAAAATAAATATTAAATATCTGTCTTTTCCAAGTTATGTTATTTAAATGTGCGTTTAAGTCATTGGTATAGACCAAGCAACTTTTAGGTTACCTATTGAGTGGATTGTGAAAGTTGGAGGAGGTCTGTAATATGATGGCAACTATTACTACCTTACATACTATTTTTAGTATCGTTAGTATGCAGTGCAAATGTGCAGTATTTCCCCAAAGATCTATGAAGTTCTTTTCATTATAAGCTAAATATACAAGTGAAGTGAAGGATAAGAAGAATGAGACTAATGAGGTTGAATGAGACAAAGAAAACTCAGAAATATCAGGAATAAAAATGTTTAACTCCAGGAAGACAGAAAATCATCTCAGGAAGGAAGAAATAAAGAAAAGTAGCAAAGAAAAACGAGATGAATCAAATGTGAAAAAACAGATTAATGGGGGGAGTGTAAATAACAAATGCAATTTTAATTTACTATTAATGTTACTGAAGAAGCCACATATACCGCTTTACTTTCTATACGAGTAAACCCAGGGCCAGACTTATAGAAGAGTGAAGCAATTCCTTAACCATCAGATGCTGGAAACCACAAGCCATTCCATCTGAGCCTCTAAAGAACAGAATAAGTTGGAAGGAACTTTGGAGGTCTTCTAGTCCAACCCTCTTCACAAGCAGGGGACCTTATACCATTCCAGACAAATAACTGTCCGGATTCTTCTTAAAAAGTCTCCAGTGATGGAACACCCATGACTTCTGGAGGCAACTTCCATTTCACTGGTTAATTGTTCTCGCTGTTGGGAAATGCTTCCTTATTTCTAGATTGTGCCTCCCCATGACTAGTTTCCATCTATTGTTTCTCCTCTTGCCTTCTGGTGCTTTGGAAAATAGAAAATGTGCTCTAACTTGAAGCAGAAAGCCTCACAGCCAGACCTGCACTCAAACAGCAAGATGAAAACACTAGCACGCTAGCATATGTGCATAAAGCCCAGGAAGGCATAGATGCCATCATCTTATTCCTTGCTTCCGATAGCACGATCTCTTAAAGCAGTGGTTCCCAAACTTGGCTGGCTGGAGAATTCTGGGAGTTGAAGTCCATAAGTCTTAAAGTTGCCAAGCTTGGGAACCACTGTCTTAAAGGTAAAGGTTCTCTTCACACATATGTGCTAGTCATTCCTGACTCTAGGGGGCGGTGCTCTTCTCCATTTCAAAGCCGAAGAGCCAGCGCTGTCCAAAGATGTCTCTATGGATATATGGCCAGCATGACTAAATGCCAAAGGCACATGGAACACTGTTCCCTTCCCACCAAAGGTGGTTTCTATTTTTCTATTTGCATTTTTACATGCTTTTGAACTGCTAGGTTGGCAGAAGCTGGGACAATTAACGGGAGCTCACTCTGTTATGTGGCACTAGGGATTCGAACCACCAAACTGTCAACCTTTCCGATCGACAAGCTCAGTGTCTTAGGCCAGTGTAAGAGATTGTCACAGAGACACAGTGGCTCAGTGGCTAATTTCTGATGGAAAAAGTATGGACTTGAACAGGCTGATCTTGTTTACATCATCATTGTATATGGTTGCAAATGTTTTATTTCCTTCTGATTCATTTTCTTTAGCAAAGCCATATTGATTAATTGGATTTTAAAAAAAGGTAAGATCTATGTATTCTGGCTTCATATGCCTCCATCTATATTGTCTTAGATCATTTGGAGACTAAGAAGCTTTTTCAGAGGACCTTTAATAAAAGCAATACTTAGGATGTCTGAGTGAAATCATTTCCTTGTATGCGAAGCACTAAAGAAATTCAGGCAGCCTGATTCATTATCTTGCTTCTTGTCTATTTGCTGGAAAATGTGGATTAGACAGATTTGGTTTTTTCCCCCCATTTATTTAATAAAAGGCACCACTCCAGGTGATACACGCTCTATATTTACCCTCTGTGCAAATATTTTCATTATTCTCATACCTGAAATTTATTTATTTTTAAATTCATTGTCACGAGAATTTTCTCATACACATTAATAGACCGCAGTGATACCTGTACTTAAATAACATCAGAACCAGGCTTGGTCAGAGATGGGAATGGCACGGCCTTGTGCTTCTGAGTGCCTCCCTCCCTATCACAAGAAGCCCAAGAGGGCAGCAGAAGGACATCAGCCAGACCAGCTGCCCACAGTCCCTCTGTGTTGATGCTGCCCTCAATCCAGACACAGGTCTGGATAGGCCCATATGTGTGCGAATGGTGTACAGCTTCTTTCCCATGGTAGAAAGGAATCTTTAGGCAGCCAATTTTTTTTTTTTTTTGCTGTATTCAGGAAAGTCTTTGTACAGAGTCTAAATATTAGAAACTCTGCTTAATTCTGTAAAAATGGTAGCAGAGGAGTATTCTATACCTATACAGATTGGTAGCAGAGGATGATTGCATAGCCATTACGGATCAAATAAGATACGCAGTGTACCGTCACCATGGGCTTTGTTGCTTAATGTCATAGGATAAACTCTCCTCAGAACAAAAGGAACCCCCCAATTATAGATGCAAAGTAAACACTGCCATCTACTTGCTGAATAATTCTGTAGTTGTTGCAGTATAAAATACATTCTAACATGTATTCCAACACCCCCACTCAACAGCTATTCCCTATATAGCAGTAGACTTATATACCGCTTCATAGGCCTTTCAGGCCTCTCTAAGCGGTTTACAGAGTCAGCATATCGCCCCCAACAACAATCTGGGTCCTCATTTTACCCACCTCGGAAGGATGGAAGGCTGAGTCAACCCTGAGCCAGTGAGATTTGAACCGCTGACCTGCTGATCTAGCAGTAGCCTGCAGTGCTGCATTTAACCACTGCGCCACCTTGGCTCTATAATAGTTCCATTTCTGCTCTCAGTTCTGTTTTCTGTTTCTTGTGATTTTCCTTGTCCTTCCTTCCTTCCTTCCTTCCTTCCTTCCTACTTCCGTCCTTCCTTCCTTCCTTCTGTCTTTCTTCCTTCCTTCTTCTTTCCTTTCTTCTTCTTTCCTTCCTTCCTTCCTTCCTCCTTCCTTCCTTCCTTCTTCCTTCCTTCCTTCCATCTTCCTTCCTTCCGTCTCCTTCCTTCCGTCCTTCTTCTTTCCTTCTTTCCTTCCTTCCTTCCTTCCTTCTTCCTCCTTCATTCCTTTCTTCTTTCTTTCTTTCTTTCTTTCTTTCTTTCTTTCTTTCTTTCTTTCTTTCTTTCTTTCTTTCTGTTGTCTTGACTGTCCACAGAGCTGCTGTGGCTTCAGCCTTGGCTCTCCCAAGGGCTGGCACTGGAACTGCTGAGACACCGGCTCTGGCTCCGGCTGGGTTGGCGTACTAGGGTGATGACTTCAGTCTCTTTTGGATTCTCCTTCCCATCTCAGGGTTTCAATGCTTTGCAAGCAACATCGGGCAGATGTTTGGCTGTGACACGTTTATTGCTTCTGGTGGATCTCCTGACTGAAATCTCTCGTGGATTGGTTTCTTCTTTTATTCCACTTGGATAGTCTTTCTCATTTAATTTCTTTATTACGTCAGGACTTCTGTACCCCTAGTAATCTGTGCCATGTGTGAATGCAGTTTGAATGTGTTTCCCCCCTTCGCAGTATTAACTACTTGCAGTTCAGCTTTATCTGTAATTTTAGCCTTTGCAAGTAAGATATCCTCTTTTGTGATAAAACAATGGCTCTTTGGATGTCACTATATTTCCCTGTTTTGTGAGCTTCTTCACTGAAAATATTAGATTCAGTAGCAGGTACATACAGTACATTTTTCACAAGAATCTTTCGGGTGATACTCTGAAAAATAGGACAGTAAAGAAAGCCATCTCCCATTCCTTCTGATTCTATTATTTGCCCGCTAGCTGTGGTGATTTTTTTTTTCTGTTTTATTCTGGTCAAGGTGATTAAAGAAATTTCTGTCTTTGTCATGTGACTCATAGCTCCTGAATCAACACACCATGCTTTCAAAGATGAGGTGCAACTTTTGGATTGAAAAATATGTTCATTGTCTGAAGAAAAATCGTTTTTTTTTCTTCTTTACACTTTTGGCTTTCTGTAATTTTTGCATTCTAGCTTGCCAGATGCTGCAGTCTGCTTTTAAATGACCCTTTTTCTGGCACGCAAAGAGTTCACAAGATTCTTGCTTCATGTAACTGTTTTTATTCCTAGTTTTCATCTTTAAAACAGATTCTCTGATAGAAACACAATCACTATTCAGTTGTGAGTTCCTGTACCAGTTGGTACCGGTTCACTTCTTGTGCGTGCACCGGCCATGTGTTGTGCATGCACAGTTGACTGTAAATTGTTCTTCACATGCGCAGAAACATGCTGGCAATGGCAGAAGAGATCAGGGAACTGGTTCATGGGCATGGCCAGCCTGTGTCGCTGCCGGTTCTGCGACCCAGGCCAAATTACCACTACCGGTTCACTCAAAATTTTGTGAACCAGTAGAAACCCACCTCTGTCACTCTTAATGCTTTCTGTTTTATGCTTCTATTCATCTATAAGCTTTCCCTTATCATATTCTAATATTAGCTCATCCTCTGGACATACATCAGGCTCTATGACAAGCGTTTCATAACTTTCTGTAAACCACTAAATGATACCAAGCCAAGGTGGCGCAGTGGTTAGGGTGCAGCACTGCAGGCCACTTCAGCTGACTGTTATCTGCAGTTCGGCTGTTCAAATCTCACCGGCTCAAGGTTGACTCAGCCTTCCATCCTTCCGAGGTGGGTGAAATGAGGACCCAGATTGTTGTTGGGGGCGATATGCTGACTCTGTAAACCACTTAGAGAGGGCTGAAAGCCCTATGAAGCGGTAGATAAGTCTAACTGCTATTGCTATACTGCTGTGACATGAAAATCTTTTTATTTCTCCTCTTATATCTCTCAGGCATGCAACGATTTCCAAGGTGTGCCTTATATAATTGTGCATATCCTGGTCTTTCGTCAGCTTGATTTGATATCGTTTTCTAATCAAATATAGTTTACTGCTGAGATTAGATTTTTCATGCACTTTTTGTAACCCTTTAGCAGTTTCACACGTGTGTTGGGTGGGGTGGGTGGGTGGGGGGGTTTAAGGCCTTCCGTAAAGTGACCAAGACCTGGCTGTTCCGGCAGGCCTGGGGGCTGTTGATTAAAATCCAGCCCCACTTGATTGAATGCATGATGTCTTATTTTAAATAACTGTATTTTTAATATTTTTATGTTTTACTTTTGTTCTGAGCCGCCCAGAGTCCCTAGGGAGTGGGTGGCATACAAATCTTATTAAAGTTGCAAAGTTTATAATTCTTTTCTCTAATCTGAGTTTATACTGGGTTCATCTTTGGTTTTATCCAGGGGTGGGACTGAATAATTCTCTGCCCAGTTGCTGGGGGGGGGGGTTACTCAGCCTCCTGCACCATGGTGTGTGTGTGTGGGGGGGCATTCTCACCCTCCTTTTCCTTGAGCCTCTGAGTGACCTTCTCCGGGTTCTGGAGGCCTTCCAGAGGCTGGAAACAGGCCCGTTTCTGGATTTCCAGAACTTCTGGAATTGTTTTCTCTCCCAGAGCCTCCGCCAGGGCCCTGCATTTACCTGGCATGGTGAATGAGCCACATGGAGACTCCTGAGAAGGGTGGGGTGGGGTGGGTGTGTCCAGCCAGTCCTTCCAGCTACCGGTTCGGCGGACCAGATGCAAAATTAGCATCTGGTTTACCTGAACCAGTCTGAACCAGCTGAATCCCACACCTGGTTTTATCTCTGGATTAAAGCTGTGTTAATCTCTGGGTTGACACTGGGTACTGGGTTGAAGCAGGGCTGAAGCTGGGCCCCTAGCCTGTTAGAAATTCTGTTTTATTCCATAGAAATGGTAGCAGATAATTATTCTGTAGCCATACAGATTGGTAGCAGATGATGGTTACCTAGCCATATAGATCATATGAAATGTACAGTGCACAGGCACCACAGACCTTGCTACTTTAACGGTTTCAACAGGAGACAGGAAAAAGTCTCCTCCGAACAAAATAAATCGTAGTTTACAACCATAGATGCAAACTAAACACTGCCATCTACCGGCTGAATAATTCTGTAGTTGTTGCAATGCAAAATACATTTTAACATGTATTCCAACAGTAGGATCTCCTGCTTAAGCACGGGTTTGGACTAGAAGACCTCCAAGGTATCTTTCAATCCTGTTATTCTATGTTTTATGTTCTAAGATATCACATCACCTTTTTTTTTGGTTAAATGTCATGTAAGCCCTGGAAGAATTCACCTGCAAACAGTGAGTTGGCCTGTAAGAGTTTAGGTGTAGTGATAGGGGCTCACATGATTTATATTTACATAATCCAAACTAGGGCTTCTGAAAAGCTTTTAAAATCCTAAAAGAGCTATTTCAGCTGCCAGAAAGACCTCTCACTGATAACAATGCAACTAACAAAGTGGCTGAACTAATTATTTTTTAAAGTACTCCTGAAGCCTGAAAACTTTTGCTTCTATGTATGACTTTCTTATTCTGAGCAATTCTTTTCTTCTTAACATATTTTTTATTTTCTCCTAGGAGTTTCATAATCTACCATATTTTTCGGAGTATAAGACACACCTCAAAAAGAGGCTTAAAAGAGGCTTAAAATCTGGGTGTATCTTATACACTGAATACAGCATTTTGCCTCCTAAAACCCCACCCCCTACAGCCCATTTTTTTGCTCAATTTCCCTCCCCCCCAGGCCCCAGGAGCACTCTATAAGCTTCCTAATGCCCTTTTTTGACAAAAAATTGGCCTGTTTTCACAAAAAACAGGCTGTTTTTTGCTAGTTTTTGTCCCCCGCCCCCAGGAACACTCTACAAACCTCCTAAGGGCTATTCATTCCCCTTTTTTTTGCAAAAAATGGGCCTGTTTTTGTGAAAAATGGGCCGTTTTCGGGAGGTTTGCAGAGTGCAAAAACTTTTTTTTTAAATTTGTCTCTTCAAAACCTTGGTGCGTCTTATACTCTGGTGTGTCTTATACTCTGAAGAATACGGTATTTAATTTACAAAAATACTAGAAATGCCTTCCCAGCTATTTCTTCTTTATTCTTGCTATAGTAACACAAGCAGGCATGTAATTGGTGTTTTGCGCAACAAACTGTCCTGCAATATTTCTTAGCTCAGCATTTGCCTACAAAAATGCCAATCCTATTACAGTCCGTTTGAGAAGATGAGCAGACCACTCTACATGAAGGAGCTTCTCCATTGCTGCATAAAGATGATTTAAAGGCTATGAATGAACTCCATTTAGTTGCCACGCCACCACATCTATTTAAAACAATGTGTGTTATTGGGGGGAAATGCTGAACAGAACGAAGTCATTTATGTTTTTCCTCACTCTGTGTTCTTTGTGGGGTTCAGATTGTTGTTGTGTGTGTGAGAGAGAAAAGAAATAGAGAGAATAGGAATAGAAGCTAGGAAAGGAATTTGCTGCTTGATAACAATTCCTCTTTGCCTTTGGCAAATGGATTCCAAACTGTATATATGTTTGCAGTGTGTCATTGTACGTAAATCTCTGCAAAAGCTTTTTGACTCGAAGTGACAGAGTATGTGCACAAGCTGGCCTAATTTAAAAACCTTTTTATTATGCTTTTAACCTTATAGCCTCTGGCGAAAGCAACCTACTCTTTGTCTGGCAGCCTACGGTGCAAAGAAGAGAAAAATAGTCCAAAATACGGGTAGAAAAAAAAAAGGCAGGGTTAGAGAGTGAACGATGGGCCACTCACTTTTTTCTCTGTCTCTTCTCATGATGAGTAGGTGGGTAGGGATCTCAATTGAAGAGAGATTCCATGCATACAATGGGAAGTGATGCTGCTCTCAACTTTTCCTTTCAGCTATTATAACCTGGTTTTTAATAGACCTGGTGGTTTATGTCATTCAGCCAGGGTCACTTAAAAAAAAAAAAAAACATTATTCAGATGTTGAAGTACGATATCAAAAAATGTGAGTGCCGTAATCCAAACATGGTTTCAGTATGGACAGTTGCAGGCTAGATGGAAAAAAGATGAGAAAATTGGTATCATGCAAAATGAGTATAATCTACTGAAACAAATCAGGGATCAAAGTCAAATGCACATAAAAAGGTTATATAATGTTCTAATAGAAATGGATTCTGAAACAGAATTAGTTAAAGACCGTATGATAAAGTGGGATCAAAACTTTGAAGAACCAATAATGTTGGACACTTGGGAAAAGATATCGGTAAGAAATTTAAAATTTACACAAGCCCAAAATCTGAGAGATAACCTTTATAAGATGTTTTATAGATGGCACTTAGATCCTAAAAAATTGGCTTGAATGTACCCGAATTTGCAACCTAAATGCTGGAGATGTGATTGTGCTGATGCTACATACTATCATATATGGTGGACTTGCAAAAAGGTTAAAGCATTTTGGATAAAAATATGGTGAATTATGCAAAATATTTTTAAAAAGAGGATAAAGTTTACCCCTCAGTTATTTTTGTTAGGTATAACTACTGATTGTACTGTTATAGAGACTAATTTGATTTTGAACCTAACAATGGCAGCGAGATTGTTGGTGGCGCAATACTGGAAGAAGGAACATTTGCCTACTGTTCAAGAATGGACGTTAAAAGTAACAAACTTAGCAGAGATGGCTAAAATATCAGCATATCTCAAGGATCATTCAGATGAGAAATATAAACTGGAGTGGAAAAGATGGATTGATTATATTCAAAATAAATACGGGACTAAAAAATTCCAGATAGCTTATGATTGAAAAAGCAAGGAACGATTTAATTTGTTTATAGTTAGCTTAACAAAAGAGAAGTTAAGCCACAAATGAAAGATGAAGCCAAGTTATTTTTAGTTTATTTTAGAATATGTACCGAGATACACCCATATTATACCTATCCTCCACGAACTGCACTGGCTGCCAATTGGTCTCCGAACTCAATTCAAGGTATTGGTCATTTCCTTTAAAGCCCTACATGGCTCAGGACCAGCGTATTTGCAAGACCACCTACTGCCACATACCTCCCAACGGCCGATAAGATCCCACAGGGTGGGCCTCCTTAGGAGGCCGTCAGCCAGACAGTGTCGGCTGGCGGGGCCTCGGAAGAGAGCCTTCTCTGTGGCTGCTCCGACCCTGTGGAATCAGCTACCCCCAGAGGTCCAGACCTCACCCACCCTCATGGCCTTCAGAAAAGCTGTTAAAACCTGGGTGTTCCGGCAGGCCTGGGGCTGTTGACCTTATTGTTAAGGTCCAGCCCCGATCAGAATTGTATGTTTGTTGGGAATTTTTTTAATTATTCTTTTATTTTGCTTTTCTTTTTTCTTTTTTCTTTCTTTCTTTGTAAGCCGCCCGGAGTCCTCTGGGATTGGGCAGCCTATAAATCTAATAAATTGAATTGAATTGAATGATTGTTAAAGATTTATATGCTGTATTTGCTCTAGGAAGTCGGGGGGAAGGTTGGGGGGGGGGAGAAGGGCTCAGGTGGGGAGGGTGGGGGAAAGAGGTAAATATTTGTAAAATCTTTTTAAAAAAAATTTCAATTAAAAAAAATGTGAGTGCCGCTCCTCAAACTGATATTTCTTACAGTTTTCTTCTGATGCCTCAGAATTATACAGAAAATGATTCTTGTTTGTGCTGAATAGCAGATGCTCCAGACACTTAGCAGAGATGTGGTGGACCCAAAATAACTGAAGGGACCTTGGAGGTCTTCTGGTCCTGCTGCTCAGGCAGGAAACCCTCTACCATATCAGACAATGCTTTTCCAACTTCTTCTTAAAAACATCCAGTGTTGGAGCATCCACAACTTCTGGAGGCAAGACATTCCACTGATTAATCGTTCTAACTGTCAAGAAATGTCCCCTTAGTTCTAGTTTGCTTCTCTCCTTTATTAGTTTCCACGTACTGCTTCTTGTCCTGTCTTCAGGGGCTTTGGAAAATAGATTGACTCCCTCTTCTTTGTGGCAAACTCATAGATATTTAGAGGCCTCCAAAGTCAAATATCCATGTCTCAGGGTGAATATCTTTCTTTGTTTGGGAAGAGGCAATAATTATATAGCTTGTCATTCCAAGGACAACAGAATCAGAGCTTAAATCACATTAATTTAAAGAGGAATAAAACCATACACCTTTTTGCTAGATTGTTCATAATTTAAATAAATTCTGCTTTTCCTCAAGTTGTGATTGTAGGGAACTTTAGATAATGTATTTTTTTGTATACCAGGCAGAATCAATGTACATGAAAGTCATGCCCTCCTATGACATGCAAATGCCACATGTGAATTATTGATAAACAATATTTCTTTCTTTTTTTGATTTGTATTAAAAATGAATGTACCTAATCTCAGCTCTTTAACTGGTTTTTCTCCCCTGATGTTCAGAGGATCTGATAATTTCAAGTACAAGGATGGAGTCTCTCCTACAGAATGAATCTAGTTTTGTAGAGGCTACTCTTTCTTTATTACTTACTTACTTGCTTACTTAGTTACTTACTTACAATGTGTTGAATATATCACCAAATGAGAAAGTTGGATATACTGTCACTGTAAAAAGTTATCAACCACTCTAGACTTCCAAGCTGATCCTGATCTCCCAATTGTATCTTTATCTTGTGGGTTGGAGCAGCAAACACTTCTCAACAAAGCTCTACACCGCTGCTACTCAACCAATTCACTGCAAGCTTCGTATAACCTCAGAGGAATTGTGATAGACAAAAAATAATGCCAATTTGGCCTTCTCTCTGTGGGTAGCCCTTTGTTTTTCAACATTCTGTCTCCTGTTTATCTATGTATAAGGATCTTTAAAAAATAAAATTGCAGGTACCAAGGTAGAAATGCACAGGAATATTGATCACCATATATTTAATGTGCTTTACTCTTCTTAGTGTAGGCTGGGTAGACAGGGGGAGGGGAAAAAGAAACCCTCTCTATTAATAACTATAATTATATTAACTATATTAATGTTTAAAATTTTGTAGTAATTTTCACACTTGTGTTGATACATAATGACCTGCATAGATTATTTATCTCACGGCAGTTTCCTTCTTTATCACAAGGTCAGCCTTTATTGGTTAACCCTAAGACTCTTCTATGAGCATATCGAAGAGTCTAGCAAGTCTAGATAATCCAAAATATATTTTAAAAAATCTGGAATCTTATTGCTTGCAAGCTCACAACGCTAGCACTTTCCCCTTCCATTACATTTTTTTAACCACTTGCATTATAGTTTCTAATCATAATAGGAAAGAATGCATGTAGGGCAGAGTCCCTCTTTCCCCCATAGCTAGATTTGAAGTAATCTATAATGCACGGCTAACCAAATGTGATGCAGCCGTGGAGATTCCAACAAGAAATCATATCCCACAACCATTTCATTAAATGTTGAATTACCTAGGTGAGTGCAAAAATCTTTCATCAACTCATCAAGCAGCTTCATTTAAAGATATTAGAAGGACAACTTCCAAGACTCCTTTTCTCTTCATACTACAGTGGAAGATGAAGGGTTGAAAATTAAAACTGAATGCATTTGCATGTGAAAATGAATTTGGTGGCTCACAAGAAGCATTTCCACATTTATCAAAATTGGATGAATATTTATGATGAGCTTGCTCACTCTTGGAAGGAATTGTAATTGGACCAATCATTTTCCTTGATATGATAACCAATAAGCTGCCAACATATGGCTGCTTCATTTAGCCTTGGAGGAAATCCATTTCAGTCTCACGGAAAGATATATGTGTAAAAATAAATACTTGTACAGTATATCTCAATGAGACAAATTTTACTTCATGTAAATTTGCTAACCGGGGAGTATAACCTGTCATGAAGTTTGGGTGAAAAAAATTCCTAGTTTTTGGTTTAGACTATATACTTTAGGTCAGTTTTCCCAACTTAGCTCTTTTCAAACATGTAGTGATTAGATCCCTCAAATCTTTTGGCCACATGCCAAGTCCTCTGGAAAAATTCTGGGAATTATAATCCCATTATATCTGGAAGGCACAAGGTGGTGAAAAGCTTCTTCTGATACCTTGTCAATCTTTTGCATTTTCCACATTGCCACAATGTGCAATTCATGCTTAGATATTGAAAGAAATAACAATGATACTGTGTTTCCCCAAAAATAAGACAGGGCTTATTTTCTTTTGACCCCTGAAATAAGCACTTGGCCTTATTTTCGGGGAGGTTTTATTATTTTTGAGGTGCAGGAGGTGGTGACTGTGGGTTAGGGTTAGGGTTACAATATTTTTGGGGAGAGCTTATTTTCCGGGGAGGGTTAATTTTAGAACATGCACTCGAAAGCCCATTTTCACACCTATATCTGTGGGCTTATTATCTGACAAAGTCTTATTTTCAGGGAAGCAGGGTAGCATGTGGATTATGGGTGTGGATAAATATGATATATTAGCAAATAAAATGTATTTGTCACTGCCTTTTCCCCAGATTTTTTAAAAAGGTCCTAGCCTGCTCTATTGCCCTTAGATACCTGGCAGCCTTATCTGGTTTTGTTAAAAAAGACTGGCTCTGTTTGGTAGTTTTTGAAGGTCAGTATTTTCTCTTAAACACATGCTGACAAGCAGTGGTGGTAGACAAAACCCCCTTCTCATCAGTTTCTGGTTCAGGTAGAAGTAGTTGGCTGAGATATCAATATAATTTTTAGAATCTGAATAACTGTGGGGGTGAGGGTGGGGGTAATGCAGAGGCCTGCATCTTAACGGGTTTCTGTTGAACATGGTTTAGTGCTAAGAGGGCAGATAAGAGTTGGCTGAGAGAGCTGCTGTTTGACCTTCTCTGTGTTAATTTTTGGAGATGGACACTAGGACTTTGACTCAGCTATAGAGAAGAGCCCTTTAATCAGCATGTTCTCTGTCATAAAGGACAAAAAATTATATCAAAAGAAACTACAAACAACGAACCTAAGATCTATCTGTCTCTTTTCAGATCTGAAGGGGGGCATGCAGTATTGTAATGTGGTAATATGAGTAGTAGTAGTAGCAGTTAGACTTATATACCGCTTCATAGGGCTTTCAGGCCTCTCTAAGCGGTTTACAGAGTCAGCATATTGCCCCCAACAACAATCCGGGTCCTCATTTTACCCACCTCGGAAGGATGGAAGGCTGAGTCAACCCTGAGCCGGTGAGATTTGAACCGCCAAACTGCAGCTAACAGTCAGCTGAAGTGGCCTGATGAGAATCAGATCAAGTTCAAAGAAAAAAATATATGCAAAACTTCCCCTACTTTTTGTTTTTCATATCATGGGCTTGAAATGCTGATTATATTTTCACAGATACATATGAATTTTTTTTTGCAGCAAACCAAATTAATAGTAATCTGAAAAACCTACAGCTGAGCCAAGAATTTTCAGTGAAGATCAAATCCCTTTAATTGAACACATTTTACTATCCTAATTTTGACTGGACAATTTTTTTCCCTTGTTTTGCATGCAACGTAAGCACAATTCTCTTGGGTCTCAGTTGTCAGCCAAGCAAACTAGATAATATGATCAAATAGCTAAATGAAATAAGTAACTTGCACCTGCCAGAAGAGAAACTCTAATTGGCTGAGAGTGTCAAGGTCCCTAAACATGTGATGGCAGTGTGACATTTTGCCAGCAAGTACATAAGGGAATTGGATTACAAAGTGCACAAAATGTCTTAGCAAGGCAGAATGTGAATTTAGATTTGACAAAATGTTTTTTAGAAGTTATAAAATAAGATCTATTGATTTAATTTACCAACAGGCGCAACTTTGCATTGGACAGAGAAAATGGAGCTGTATTGGGAGAAACCCATTCAAATTGGTTGCAGTAATTCATCAATCAAGTAAAACGTGATAGATTCATCAATGAATGACAATATTAATTTAAGAAACCTATAAAATGGTAGATAATTCAGTTAGATGAAAACATTCATTACTTATGATGTTTTTATTCTTGTGCATTGAAATAACAACAACTTGGTTGACCTAGGATGCTGGCAGAAACCCGTATCAACCATTAGCACCCGTCAATGGTATTTGTGACACATCTTTAAATGTTCAGTTGACTGAGTTTCATGTTTAATGAATAAAATAAAATAATAAATAATAATAGGTGCTTATTTGATTTTTGAGATTTATAACCCGCTTTTAGTTCAGGAGCTGAAGGCCCCATTCCTTGACATCATTTGTGCTGCCCTTGGATCTTCTCCTATGTAGAATCTTGTTCTCAGAATGTTAATAAGTGATCAGAAGCTTCTCCTTTAGTATCATCTGTCTGGGTAGAATAGACAGATGAGAGAGCTTTTCAGGGAGGGCCAAAAGAATTTTTAAACAGTAGGTTTAGGATCTAAAACAGGGGAGATGCTGTTGTATTGAGTAGAGAACTGAAGCTGTCAAGCTAGGCAACAAAAACACAGTGACAGACAGATTGCAGTATGCAGTACTATCAAGAAATCAGAAGCAATCAGTCCATTACAACAAAAGAGAAGAAGAGAAGATGATTTAACCTCAGGATTCTCAAGAACAGACGCAGAGAGACAGCTAGATATGTAGCATCTCATAATTCCTAGGTTTACTTATATAGCCAGTTTTAGTAATGATCTAATCAAGCTATTCATGCCTCCCTTTCCAATATAGCTTGAGTTTTAGAATGCAATGTTCCAGATATAATCCTTGACCAAGAAATATTCGGGCTATGGTAGATTGCCATATCTGGATGGTCAACCACTAGGTGATCTCAAGAAGATAAAGAAACTCTTTCTTTCTTTCTGATATCTGGATTATTGCACACCAACAATAACATGTCTGTGAACAGCTGCAGATTGTCTTGCAGTTCCTTCAAACTCAGGGTGTAGCTCCTAATATCTTTTGAAAACTGTAATGTTTATTGAGTTGGAAGATTCATTTTAGAAGCTGAATGAAATGGAACTCAGAGCTTAACTCTGTTAATTATTTTGCCTTGGCCTTGGAGAAGGTAAAGAAATAGGAAATCATAAAGGGAAGAAACTTTCTCACACCATCAAAGTTAAGAATGACTTTTTCTCTTGGCCAATAAAGTCGACTGAGCTCACATGGAGCAGGCATTTTATTCAATGGGGCAAATGAAACAGCAGGTCAGGAGTAAATATTATATAGTCAAAACTTTGAATTACAATGTCTATTAATTCTGATTCCAATCCACATCCGGCATTGGAAGACCACTGCAGCTATAGCTTGTGCATAAGTAATAAACCCAACCCCATTCCTTTGATCAGTCTTCATCTGCAAACTTATGAATTGTGAGTTGTTCAGAAGTTATACGACGTACTTTTCAAATTTGTCTTCTTGGTTGCAGTCCCCCCCACCCCTTATTTCCATGATAATAATGAGCAGGATCGCATACAGCTGGCATTTCAGAACTACTGCTGAGAAAACATCCTTATATTCCATTATTCATTATACAGTCAATACTACATTTTTCATCATTTCCATAATTTATGTGATACTCTTCAAGCCTCGTGGTAAGCTGAGTTAGTCAGGGTGGCCATTTCATTTTTATTTTTATTTTTTCAATGTGTGACTAACCACTGGGGTTTTTTTTTCCATCCATGTAGGATGGTCTTGGATGTATCCTGAAACCATCTTGCTGTGCAGGACAGCAGGGATCCATGATTTTGTTTGTTTGTTTGTTTGTTTGTTTGTTCATGCATATTGGAGGCTAAGTATTGAGCCCAGGGCTCCATTCCTCAACCTAGTGGATGGGATTAAGAGATAAATTAAACCTAATTTCATTGAATGAATATTCAATCTAATTAATGGTATGATGTGTTTCATCTTTTTTTCCCTTAGCAATAGCAATAGCAGTAAGACTTATATACCGCTTCATAGGGCTTCCAGCCCTCTCTAAGCGGTTTACAGAGTCAGCATATCGCCCCCAACAACAATCCGGGTCCTCATTTCACCCACCTCGGAAGGATGGAAGGCTGAGTCAACCCTGAGCCCATGAGATTAGAACCGCTGAACTGCAGATAACAGTCAGGCTGAAGTGGCCTGCAGTGCTGCACCCTAACCACTGCGTCACCTCGACTCTTACCCTTCAATTGCAGTATGTTACAATAGCAATTGTAGGACATTTTCAACTCAAGGCTTTTACTTGGGATGCTGGGATGTTTTCAAGTCCAAGAGGTTCGGGGATTGCATATAGCCTGGAGCCTCTTCTTTAATAATATCTGTGATTTATATGCTTGATCACTTAGAAAACTTCGTGAACCAGCCAGAAGAATATTCTCTCTTTCCTTCTGAAGCACCAGGTGATATTAAACCTTGATTAATGCCATTTAATGTGTATCAGTTAATGAGGAGATTTAAATTATATTGCTTAATGAGAAAAAAGCTTATCTTTATAGTAGTAATTGCAAAAGTGTATCAAAATCTTTTCTTACCTTAAGGTAAAGCAAGACAGGCTATAAATCTGTCTGGAAACAGGTTATTTTCTTCCCCGTATTTTAATAGCTAATGTACAGTGTATCTCATTATTGAGGCGTGAATATATCAAAGCACTTTATGGGAAGTAGTGACTGTGGTTTACGTTGATCTACAACTCTTGTAGAACTGCAAGATCGCTCATCCAAAGGATTATAGGTATCTGCCCAGGGACAGGAAACAAATGTGGTGAGACATTGCTATAATGCAAATTTCATTCTTTTCTCTTAAGGGAGGGATCCCTCTCACTAGAATCTTTGCCTTTCTTTAGATTTTCTGATATATTCGTACAAATGGATCATTTCCTACATTATCTGTTTTCATGTAGACCTCCATCCGCTTTTCCTTCCTCCTTTAGAGCAGTGTTTCTCAACCTTGGCAACTTGAAGATGTCCGGACTTTAACTCCCAGAATTCCCCAGCCAGCGAATGCTGGCTGGGGAATTCTGGGAGTTGAAGTCTGGACATCTTCAAGTTGCCAAGGTTGAGAAACACTGCTTTAGAGTACCATCATAGTTTTGGTGCTAAAGTAATCAGAGTAGGACAGAACAGATGGATCTTCCTTTCCTCTGTAGGCCCGTGGGAACTCTACAGCAAGGAAGAACTGATAGTTCAGCTTCATAGAAACAAACATGGTCCTATGATGTAATTTTTGTTAAAAAAATTAACCAGATGAAGGGAAGGGGACGCTGTGCATTGCTGGGCAGAAGTTCAGAAAGCAAGAAAAGAGAGTTTCATTTTCTGATTTCAGTTTTTGGGAAGTCAAAGGATGCCTACTGGGAGATGGAAAGAGTGAAAGGAATACAAGGGTTGAGGATAATTCATTTAAGCATCTGGGTCAACTGCAAGATATACAGTGTACACGTACACGTACACACACACACAAAACAACTGTTGACCAACAGAGAAAAAATGGTTGCTCAACTCAAAAGGAAAGAACACGTCAAAGCCTGCAGCCAATCAGAACTGGCACTGACTGCTACTGGTATCAATCAAAGCATAGGAGAACATCTGCTCTGAAGGACTTTAACTAGGTCAAAAACCAGCAGTTTTCAACTGAAGCTGGAAAACACAAGAATTTGATGCCTTTGCAATAGGCTGGATGTAGGAGTAGGATGATAACATCTTTTCCTGCCCTCAGCAAATGAGAATGTTCTATACTAGCAATGGCCCAAATTGAAAATGCAAATTTACCCAAAAAAGATGCTGTCAAATGATTGAATATTTGATAGATGACAACAAAAAGCCTTATTATACCTGGCTACTTGCACTTAGGAATATAGAAAAAACAGAACACCTTTTAAGCTAAGTAATAAGAATAGTAATACCCTTCATCTTATTGGGGGTGGGGGCAGTTGTAATTGTATAACATAAGAGAACTTTCTACTGAAAATTTAGCATCCCCTAGTAGCAGAATGTAGGAAGAAAATGATACGTAGAGTATGGCTACTCCAATTGCCAAAAACTAACATGCCTTAGGAATTACCAGACAGATACAAACGCAAAGAGTTTCTATATCAATAACTTTTATGACTATCAACTGAAAGACATCGTCCACTATTCCATCTCCTTCTCCAGAGTACATTTTATCTTGGAAGAATATGAAGGAATTGTTGAGGAAACACTAACTAGGAAGACATTAGGCTTCTCCATAAAATTATATTAAATAGAGAAATTTCACAATATGACAGAATACATCATGAATGGATGGAACCATTAAGCCTCTATGTCAGGCCTGCAATTATATTCCTTTTAGAATTTTGGCCTCCCACACTTTCTCTTATTTTCATTATGCTGTTTCTTTAGTATAGTTGATGGGAGGGGGGAATAGACAGGAGTAGGATTGTGGAATGTATTGTTTTTCATTCTTTATTAGAAGCCAAGATCATCCTTTGTCTCCGCACTTTTACACCTGACCGGAAGCAGCTGGGTGGAGACACCAGCGTGGAAGAAGAAGATTGGACCATGTGATGGATTGTGGGTGTGGGGACAAGATCATGAACTTTCAACTGGGTGGAATTCTGATGTCATTTCCAGTATTGGGATTAACACAGATGTGCTAAGCTTTATTAAATTGGAACTTTAAGGATCGTTTTACCTTTGATTCTGATTTAATTCTACATGATACTTGGAACACTGACACTCTAATTATTAGACAAAGTAAAATATCCTGATTAGAAATATACGACACAGTGAAAATTCTGGAGTTGCAGGACATAGGATTTGATTGTTAATTTGGGCATTGAATTAAATAATACAATACATTTGATCTACAGTAACGTGCATCTTATTCCATAAACCAAACTATGACATTTTTAAAGCTTTTGATATAGCTATAAAAGAATCTTGGTTGCCCTGAAAACAGCCTGAAAACAGCCTGAAAATCATATCAGACAGCCCTTTTTTGTTTGCAAAGGTTGATACTATGTCATAGCTGACACATAATAATGGTTTTTAATCCTACACAATTTAATAAATGAGACCAACAATTTATTTACTATCTGATAGCATTTGAATGGTCTCTGATAGTTTCATACTTGGAGTCTCTCAGTAATGAAAAAAGATGCAAATAAATGCAAAGATATTTGAATTCCAAGATATGTAGATTTCAACATTCATTTCATTTATGAAAATTTCATTTACAATGAATTTCATTTGTACCTTTTAGATGAAATTTTAAATGATAAAACTAAAAATAGCATGTTAAATATGCTTTTATTCATCTTTAATTTTTAGGGGTTTTTTTTCTCAACATCTTACTGAATGCTGGAAGATCTAGCATTTAAGAGCTAGATTTACACACACACACACACACACACACACACACACACACACACATTTTCTCCTTTTTTAGTTCTCTAAGGACAGTCGCCTACAAGCATATTCAATAGGGTTCAACATCATATTGATTTGCTTTCTGTTATAATGTACAAATAAACCATCACCTTCAGATAGAATGTTTCTATTGCAAAAATACTACTTCTGAAAAATCAATGCAAACATTCAGCTGAGGCTCATTATGTGTAAAATAGCCATAAAATGTACAAAACTTCAATTAAACCTACATTTTAGTTTCACTTCTTGCTTTTTACTCCAGTAAGCATACTGTCTTTAATGTATATAACACTGACTTCAAAAAGATTTTAAATGCTTATTTTGATTTTCTTTAAAATATTTTAATTTTTTTCAAGTAGTCTGATTGATGATGTTGGTTGCTTAATGATTTGACGTAATTGTCAGTCTCAATCCTGTTTTCTAAAATAACTCATGCATTTAAATACTTTTTGTGCAGGGGTGAAATCAACTTATTTTTGTTACCAGTTTGTAAATGTGAATGCATGCACCATCTCTGCACGTGTGCAAGACTTTTCGTGCATGCACAAAGTGTCAGAAACCGGACGTGATGATATCCGGGCAAGTGAGCAGCACTTTTGACATCACGGTTTTAGCACCACGGTTTTGTCGGCGCGCTTATGACGTTCGCGCTTTTGTCGGGTCACAAGTGAGCAGAGTCTCCTGCCACCACTGCTACCTGTTTGCCCGAACTGGATAGAACCAGCTGAATTTCACCACTGCTTTTGTGATGTAATGTGCTATAAGAATAACCTTGAGGAAGAGGAGGAAGAGTTGCAGCCCAGCCAATGGTCAGATAAAGAAAACTGAACTCAAAGCAGGAATGAAATTTGAGAAAGTGTTTCAGACTTGATCCCCATGTCCTCTTTAGAATAAAGGCAGGAAGAGGAGATGCCAATTCAGAGTTACAGGATTCTGTTTCTCTAACCCTGTAATGGAAGTAGTTTTACTACAGTGGTGGGTTGCAGGCAGTACGCACCAGTACGGGCGTACTGGAGCTTGCCCGGAGTACCGGATACTGTTCCGGTACGGTGCTCCGGAGGGCCCACCTGCCCACCTGAGCTTCTTACCGGTCTTTAAAATCTTCAGCACTTCCACAGACGGTGCATATAGCGCATGCGCGATACTCCACTGAGCAGCTGGAGCGTCATGGAGGCGCTAAGATGCATGTGTGCATTGTGTGTGTGTGTGTGTGTGTGTGTGTGTGTGTGTGTGGTGTGCTCGTTCATGTGGAGGCCGCAGATCCAGAACCCACCAGTGTTTTACTACTAATGACTTTGGTGTTTGTGCCTATTCTATCTTTAGTTATAGAACTTACGATCAATTTCTTACAGAGCCTTCTCTAATGTGACCTTGTGTAAGTTTGATAGATTAAATAGTGGTAAGATAGGGTTTTTTTGGGATATTTTCAAATCTTCAAAACAAGAGCATCCTTTGGCAAGCCTATTCTTCTTTGGAAATGGCATCAACTATATCATTATGGTTGAGACAGAGTTGTGTAGGCAATCGAAAGTCAACATTCAGCTCTGCTGGAATATGACTATTATGTGATACTATTATGTTTGTTACTATAGAAACTCTGTGAAATGTCAACTATTTTTAGCTGTGTAGCTGGGGAAGATAGCATATTGCACTTATAAGGGACTGGAAATAAAATGGAATATAATGTACAAATAACTTTATTAATGTTTGCAGATTGGATGGCTTGGGTCATTGAAAAACAGTGAAGGATCATATGAATTGTAGCTTTCTTATATGTCCCAAGTATCTGAATACACTGGAGACAGCCTTGATTTTTTAGTTAGCTGCCATTTAGGGAAATGTTGGGGATCTTTTTTAAACATGGACACATACATGATGTTGTGCACTGGCTCCCCTTCCAGAACATTCCCCTATATGCTTATATTATACTCATTGGCTAAAAAATCTGGATGACCACTAGATGATAACAGGGGACTATTGAATCTCCCAATTTTGATTTATTCAACCCAGATCTGATATCCCTAGTCTATAGAAGAAAGGTTGCTGATTATCTCTGAATATGTTTGAAATGCAGTTCATCTACAGTACATTAAAGACAATAATTGCTAAACATTCAGTGAAATGAATTCTGCATTGCAGTTTCCATTTACAAGTAATGCTACTACAGCTGGGCAAAAATATGAAACTTGAGTGAAATGATGAATCTGTGTTATTTATTTTTTGGAATGTACCCTGTCTAGAGTTTCATTTCATTTGTATACATTTTTATTTCTGTTTAATCTGAAATGGTTCAAAAAAGGTTATTTGCATGTTTGATTCAGGCAATTCTATCTCACTGTTTTAATATACTCAGTTTAAGATACCCTTTGAACACCCTCCTTGTTTTGGTTGTTAATTCCATTGAACTTTAAATAATATATTTGCATTTTTCTTTTAGTTTTCGAAAGAGCTAGAAGGCCTTGCTGTCGCTCCTTAGCTGTTGTATCAATCTAAGATTTTTGTGGGGAAAAAATGGTCACATTTAAAAATAATTAGTGCAAATCACTTAGCATTTCCATTACTTTCCCCTTTTAATGGAACTAATTTGCAGAATTGCACATGACAAACACCTTAGCTTCACATGCACACAGAGCAGGGAAATGTCCAAGTAGTTGTTTTCCTGAACTGAAGGGAAATGAACTGAATCACAGGATACAACTACAGTGGGAGAACACCAGAAGCGGTAATGTCTTTCTTTTCTTTGTCTAACATGTAAAAGGAAGTGCATGGCTGTTTTCTCGCGCTCCAGATTTTCACAACCATGTTTGAGATTCTTAGGCACCGCTGTGAGTAAGAAAAGGGGGTGGTTTGTTTTGGAAAGCAACTTCACCTTGCATTCAGTTTTCTTCCCCCTGATGGACAACCCACCATCTGAAGGGCTGCATGTCAATTACCTCCCTTCGACCTATCAGATCGCACAGATTAGGCCTCCTCCGAGTTCCATCCGCCAGTCAGTGCCGACTGGCGACTACGCGGAGGAGAGCCTTTTCAGTAGTAGCTCCGACCCTTTGGAACGATCTCCCCGTGGAGATTCGTACCCTCACCACCATCCAGACCTTTCGCACAGCCCTCAAGATATGGCTATCCCGTCAGGCCTGGGGATAAAGATTGTAATCCGTCCCCACCCAAATGATGAATGAAAGTTGTGTTTTATTGTTTATTTTTTTATTCACGTATTGTCTTATGTTTTGTCTTGCACACCCCCTCCCATGAATTGTAAGCCGCCCTAAGTCCCCTCAGGGAAAAGGGCGGCCTATAAATAATAAATAAAATCTAAAAAAATCTAAAAATGTGGCTGGCATCCTTCATTATTCTCAGCACTACAAAATGGCAACATTTTCATGGTGTAATTTTGTGCCACGGACTGCTGTTATTAAAGTTGGATTAAGTGAAATTGGGTTCCAGAGCAGTTTGCCTCTTTAAACCCTCCAAAAATAGAGCCCCTCCAGATTTAGCCACACCCATTTTGGTAATAGATGTGTTGACTGAGTGGCCTCCCAACCCTCCAAAATATAAGCTGAATTATATACATTGAGATACTGACTTTTTCTTGATGTTACACCCTGCTTAGGATAGAAGAGCTTTGTACCCAGGGATTCTACTTCACCATCCTTAGGGCATCAAAACGTTCAAGATAAATTGGAACTGAGATTGCAATTGGAAGCAAGTTTTGAGAAAGGCACAGAAGTGCCAGCTAACCTATTCAAAGTGAATATAAAAAGATAAAGGTAAAGGTTTCCCTCACACATACATGCTAGTCATTTCCAACTCTAGGGGGCAATGTCACCTCCATTTCAAAGCCGAAGAGCCAGCAGTGCCCGAAGATGTCTCTGTGGTCATGTGCCCAGCATGACTAAACATCAAAGGCACAAAAAACACTGTTACCTTCCCACTGTTACCTTCCCTATTTTTCTACTTGCATTTTTACACGCTTTCAAACTGCCAAAGTGAATATAAGTGTGTTTAAAGTGATTTTTACTGCTCATGTCTTATCATTGCTGGAGAATGCTTATGAACTCCATATCTGCTTCTCACTTATTTGAAAATGTATACCACTGCTGACTGTATCATGTGGATGCAAGTGTAATGCACTCATATTTTAGGATATCAATCATTTATGCTTATGAAAGAATCTAATGTACATTTTTCCAAGCAACATTTCCAGTAGTTGATCTCAGGTAAAGATGTCACATGGTGAAGGAAGCGAGGAAGGAAGGAAGGAGGGAGGGAGGGAGGGAGGGAGGGCGGGAAGGAAGGAAGGAAGGAAGGAAGATATGTGTTAAGGATTTAGTTAATTTTCTCAGCTAGGCTTGATTTTTCAAAAACAGCTTCCAGATAGCATTAAAATCAAATACCACCAGTTAAGAAAAATCTGTTATGCATTTTGTTGACTTCATTTGTTGCAATGGAGATGCAAAATTCATGGAAAATCAAAACAACAACAACAACCCCCGAATATATCCATAGCACTTTCCATCTTGCTTCTGGAAATGAGAATACAATACAAAGATAAACATGTATATATCAAACTGAATCTGAACTGAAGATCAAATGATGGGTTTTTGCTTGGAAAAAAAAGATCATTCAATACTTCTCAAAGTTATCTCCCTAAGGATCAATAGGCATGCAAAGTTAGATTTCCTTTGATTTAATTACCAGGATTGACAGGAATTGCTACCTAATTGAAGCAGGGCAATAAGTAAGATTGAGTTAGCACGGAGAGGCAATCTGTCCGACTGTCCTTGCCACCTGCTTTGGAACTGGAGAGGCAGATGGGGTGTGGTGAGATAAGCAATTTTGTTGGCTCCCCTCTTCTTCTCCTCTCTTTTGTCATTGCCGCCTTTCTGTATATACATTTTACTTGGCATTCATGGCATTGCTGAAATCAGAGAGATATAATCTGAATGCCACCATCTGCAATGACTAGGAAGTGCCGGAAGAATGGCGGCAGAACTCTCTGAAGAAGCACAAAGGGATTGGGAATGCTGCAAATCTTTTCCCACCAGGACCAGCAGAGGTCTAGTTATCCGACTCCTTTTCTGGGTTCCACCACAAAACCGTGTTCGACTAAAGCGCGCTCGACGAAACCGCGTAGCTGACGTCATCACAGCGCGACGAAAAAAACACTCTGTAAACGCTAAAGCTAAAATTAACCCCTAAACCTAAACCTAACCCCCCTAACGCTAAACCTAATCCTAACCCTAAACCTAACCCTTAACCTAACCCTAAACCTAACCCTAAACCTAACCCTTAACCTAACCCTAACCCTAACCCTAACCCTTAACCTAACCCTAACCCTTAACCTAATCCTAAACCTAACCCTAACCCTTAACCTAACCCTAAACCTAACCCTTAACCTAACCCTAAACCTAACCCTAAACCTAACCCTTAACCTAACCCTAAACCTAATCCTAACCCTTAACCTAACCCTAACCCTTAACCTAATCCTAAACCTAACCCTAACCCTTAACCTAACCCTAAACCTAACCCTAAACCTAACCCTAAACCTAACCCTAAACCTAACCCTTAACCTAACCCTAACCCTAACCCTAACCCTAACCCTTAACCTAACCCTAACCCTTAACCTAATCCTAAACCTAACCCTAAACCTAACCCTTAACCTAACCCTTAACCTAACCCTAAACCTAATCCTAACCCTTAACCTAACCCTAACCCTTAACCTAATCCTAAACCTAACCCTAACCCTTAACCTAACCCTAAACCTAACCCTAAACCTAACCCTAAACCTAACCCTAAACCTAACCCTTAACCTAACCCTAAACCTAACCCTAAACCTAACCCTTAACCTAACCCTAACCCTAACCCTTAACCTAACCCTAACCCTTAACCTAATCCTAAACCTAACCCTAACCCTAAACCTAACCCTAAACCTAACCCTTAACCTAACCCTAAACCTAATCCTAACCCTTAACCTAACCCTAACCCTTAACCTAATCCTAAACCTAACCCTAACCCTTAACCTAACCCTAAACCTAACCCTAAACCTAACCCTAAACCTAACCTTTAACCTAACGCTAAACGTAATCCTAACCCTTAACCTAACCCTAAACCTAACCCTTACCTTAACTTGAATCGGCTTGCTTTCAAAGCGCTATTTAAAGCGCCCTTCTTTCTCCGCGGTCGCTGTTGTCGCCCTGCTGATGACGTCAGCAATGCGGTTTAATCGGGTGTGCTTTAGTGGAGCGCGGTTTTGTCGTGCCACGCCTTTTCTGGAGGCGAAAGAAGCATCACAAACATATTTACTGTCATTTGGATGTGTTTTAAAGAGGTGAGAGATGAAGCTTGCAAGCTTATCAGCTTTTATTTGAGAGGTCATGTTGAATTCAGGGGGCTGACTTACTGTAGGACTATATATGCGCACAGGTCCACAAGCTGTTCTTCTGGGCATAAGGCCAGAATTTAAGATGGATGGTCTTTCTGGGGCTGAATATATCTTCAGTAGGATGCCTTATATCATTAAAAGTTAGGGCGATATTCCTGAAAGGGCGGCTTTGCACAGGACAAATAGTGTAGAAAATATTATTAATATTGGAAAGATGTGTAAGTTTCCTATTTGCCCTGGGCAGCTGATTTTTTAAAAAAAAGAATAAAGAAAGAAAAAGGAAATATATCCTCATCACCAAGAGGGGTAACAGAGGAGTTATATACATATTTTATATGAGAGGAAAAAAATATTAATAGCTGCTCTTTTGTTATTTTGATTCTAATAAATAATGGAACACAATTATGAGCAGCTAGTCCATGAAGCAGTTCTGTGTGCTGCCCACATGCTGCTAATGGACATATCTGACTTTCCCCTCTTATAATGGTTTAGCTCATGAGTGAATTGAACAATTCTTCCAATATACAGTATATCTGCCTTTAAGGGCCTGAGAACCTTGCTATGTCTACTGCTGGGGTGGGGTGGGGGCAGAAGTGGGTTCCTACCAGTTTGCACCTATTCGGTAGAACCGGTTCGGTAGAAGAGGCTCCACCAGTGGACCCGGAAAACAGGCCACCCCTACAGAAGAGGTTCCAAAAAATTTTGAAACCCACCACTGCTAATGGGTTAGAGGTGCAAGGATCTTGTAACTTGACAGCTTTAAGACTTGCATGCTTCAATGCCAGAGTTCCTGAGCCAACATGACTGGAGGAGGAATTCTGGGAGTTGAAGTCCACAAGTCTTAAAGCTGTCAGGTTTGAAGACCTCTAGTTTTTTTTTTTCTAAAGGGTTAGGGGTGCAAGGACCTTGTAACTTGACAGCTTTAAGACTTGCATGCTTCAATGCCAGAGTTTATGAATAGCTACTTGGACTGACCTAAGTACTAATTCATAATTTCATATCCGGTCACATGGGCGGCAAGCCACACCCATCCGGTCACATGGGTGGCAAGCCACTCCCACAAAGGAGGCCACACCCACAGAGTAGGTTCGAACAATTTTTGAAACCCACCACTGGTGGGGGGGGGGAGCATAGGAGCATTCCTATTAGGTTAGAAGAAGATGGGACCTCCACCCATCTTCACATTGGTCTTTTTATCCCCCTTATTGTCAATTTTAATATTTCAACTATCAATATCCAATGTTTGAAAATTTGTAACCTTTTAATTATTTATGGTGCTGTAAGCCACCAGACAAAGGGATGCAGTGGCTCAGTGGCTAACATACTGAGCTTGTTGATCAGAAAGCTTGGCAGTTCGGGTTTCGAATCCCAAGCGCTGCATATTGGAGTGAGATCCCGTTACTTGTCCCAGCTTCTGCCAACCTAGCAGTTCAAAAGCGCGTAAAAATGCAGGTAGAAAAACAGGAACCACTTTTGGTGGGAAGATAAAAGCGTTCTGTGCACCTTTGGCATTGAGTCATGTTGGCCACATGACCACGAAGACGTCTTTGGACAGCACTGGCTCTTCGGCTTTGAAATGGAGACGATCAATGTCCCCTGGAGTCAGGAACGACTAGCACATATGTGTGAGGGGAACCTTTACCTTTAAGCCACCGGAGTTGCTTAATGGGGAGATGGGGAGCATATAAATTTAATAAATAACCAGTCCTTAAAAGAGTGGAATGTTTTCTGCAAAGAAAGACACAAGTTCCACACACACACTGTGAAAAGTGGTGAGTTATATAATTGCTGACTTTTGCACACTATTATTATCATTTTCAGGCAAGCACTTTGTTGAGTGCATCTTTATTGTTCTAAATCAGGGGTAGTCAACCTTTTTATACCTACCACCCACTTTTGTATCTCTGTTAGTAGTAAAATTTTCTAATTGCCCACCGGTTCCACAGTAAATGGTGATTTATAAAGTAGGGAAGTCAATTAAATTAAAAAAAAAAGGAAAGTGCTTCAGTATCAGACAAAACCCCCACCGCCCACCATGAAAGCTGGAACGCCCACAAGTGGGTGGTAGGGACCAGGTTGACTACCACTGTTCTAAATAGTGTATAAATAGTGTTAAAACGGATCCATCTCCCTCAAAGAAAGAATTATTTTCACTAAAATCAATAGAATTTCAACTTTTCTTTGGTTGAGCTCCCCTTTTATCTTCAGCAGGGTGTACTTGCAAAAAATGCCTGATGGATTGTCTTCATCAGTGTTTTGGGTTAATGCACTTCCACTCCTGCCATTACATAGGAAGAATTATGAGTCTGTCTTCACTTTAACTACCAGGCCAAATATTTCATTCATATTTGCACATCAAAGCAATATTTTCCCTGGAGGACCCTAAAGCAGTTTCGAACCATTTCAAATGCATTTTAAGCCATAAAAATAAAACCAATCATTGAAACAAGTAGCAGAACTTCAATACTATTTTTATATAAAAAAGAGAGAGGCTTAGAACTGTACAAAATTTTGCAAAACTGGGATGTCTGTCCAAAAACTAACTAACTAACTAACTAACTAACTAACTAACTAACTAACTAACTCTCTCTCTCTCTCTCTGTCTCTCTCTCTCTCCTTCCTCCCTCATTCTCTCCCTCCCTCTCTTCATTGTCCTCTGAACTATCAAGTTTTGTGAAGGAAATTAACTCATAATATATTGTAGTGGAAAATGTTTATAATTCTAAGGCTTCAATATAGTTACACTTATTATTGTCATCCAAATGATCCACCATAGTTTAACTCTGAATGGATATTTTGTGTTTATCTAACTTGGTTGATAAACTGGCTATAACAGCATCAACAATCTTTACTTCCTCTTTTATTGCTTTGAGGGTTGAGGGAAATACCAACAATGCATACTCTTATTCTGCGATAAAGATAATCTTTAGTCAAAACTATGCACGCTTTTCGATTTGACCTCTATCATAAATCAAAAATGTAATAAAAACAATTACAACAAAAAATCAAATAATAGTTATTGGTACTATTTTTATATTTATATTTTGAACCACTAACATTTTTCAGTTTTTGAAGGCACACATGTATAACATACAATACATTCAATATGAATGGAATCCATTCAACTGATTAAACTGGATAACCAGACCATTTTAACTGGATAATTCAAGAATGCTGCTTGAAATTAGTAACAATAGACTCTATTTGAGATGAAAGCTAAACATTTGACATATGATTTCTGTTTGAATCAACTGTGTTTCATTGAAATACTAATATGTGAGCCATTAAGACCTTTATTCATTTCATTTATGATTCTATAACTTTTCACCAATAATTCCATGAAAGGTGAAGCAATAACCTTGCGCTCAAAACGATGGCTATTGAATTACATGTGAAAACTGTAAACACTTTTGGTGCTCTGTCCAAGCAGTAACAATTTCTGACTGAGCAGCAACAGTGGAATTTATCAAAGTGTCAGCTGAGGCAAGAGAGTTTCCACTTTCTCAAATTCTATATAAATGTTAAACAGAAGAAGTGCTGCTAGCATGCTAAATGGGTGGCCAAAGTCTGCGGGACCTGGCTTGAAGAAGCTTATGGTATAGTCTATACAACCTTAATATTTCATTACAGCCATTTGACTTCCAATCTTTATTAAGTGATGAAGCCAAAGTGACATGAGTTAATCATTTTTTTTTTTCAATCTATAATTCTTGGTAAAACTATTGTATGAAAATTATGTATAATGTACACGGCTTCTTAGAGAAAAACAAAGAATGCAAGTGTAAATACAACAGCTATATCACTGCTTTCTTGAGAGGAGTCAATTTGATTCAAGAATGCTATTTATTTTTCAACTTTATATATATGTGGGCAGTTAGGTGCCCCTTTCCCAAAGCATATTCTTTTGTTCAAAGAACTGTATAAGCTAAGTATAATTTAAAAATTTAAAAAAGCATAAATAGATTCCCTAAATTTGCCTGTAAGTTTCAATAGGAGACATATATACATTTACAATATATACATTTATTAGATCAGCCAGGTGGTGGCATTTTGTGAAACCTGGCTAATTTGGAAAAGTTAATTAGATTGGATCTGATTAGTTGGATTCAGGATCATTAGAAAATCCTAGTTTACAGGTGCTCCTTCATTTAATAATCAGGAAAGAAACCACTCAACTCCATTCTAAGAATTAAGTGTACTTTTACTAATTACAAATGATGAGTAGCAAAGCAAAGCTGAGTCTGAGTAAAAAAAGGCGCGAAAGCGATAGATATCATGTATAATTCAATCCCCTCTCCTTGGTACCCCGTTTCATAGTCCAATAATAATTCACCCAACTGTCAGGTGGGAGATGTCTTCAAAAAGCATCATCAGAGTGGAATGCTGGACAGTTGGCCTTGGTGGGAAACTCCCTTCTTCCACATGCGCAGATAGATGGTCAGGACAGCTCCTAATAACAGTCCTCCAGCACATAATGATTCCCCTCCCAAATACCATGCCCCCCCCTCTCCCGTTTCAACGGCAGCCGAAAAGCAGCAGCGAAGCAGAGGCTGACATCAGGTTGGAAGATCACAACAAACCATTTTGGAAGAAAGCAATGGCAAACCACTTTTACATTGTTGCAAAGAAAACTACGAAGTTTTGGCTATGAGCTGGCAGGAAAGTAAGCTTGAATGGAAATTCCACACCATGCTCTACCAGTTGAACATTCTTCTTTTAAGTAAGTCCTTTTAAAGGAAGAACTAATGGCAACCCAAAACATTTTATTGCTTCAGGAAAACTCAGTCACCCAGAGTTCCCTTCAACCACAAAATGGGTGGCATATAACAACAAAGCAGAAAACAAAACCGAAAAGTACCCATTCCCACTTCAGAACTTAGACTGCTAGTTCATTACTTCCATAGAGGGAAACAGACTTTAGGGAGCTGATGGCTTCTGTAATTTCCTGTGCTACTTCCAAGCAATTATAATACAAAGTGATTTGATTCAGTCCTGTACAAAACGTTGTATTTCATGTTTTGGCCTTTTTATACTGCAATTGGACCACTGGGGGAAGTGTAATATAGCAATAGCAGTTCGACTTATATACCGCTTCATAGGGCTTTCAGCCCTCTCTAAGCAGTTTACAGAGTCAGCATATTTCCCCCAACAACAATCCGGGTCCTCATTTTACCCACCTCGGAAGGATGGAAGGCTGAGTCAACCCTGAGCAGGTGAGATTTGAACCGCCGAACTGCAGTTAACAGTCATCTGAAGTGGCCTGCACTCTAACCACTGCGCCACCTCAGCTCCTCCAACTGATATAGATCTGTTGACATCAAGAAAATATCTTCCAAGTATAATGTTTGCATGCTGATGAAGAGTAATCTTCAGATCAGTCAGGTATGTATATTTAAAAAGAAAAATATGTAGAATATCAGTTAATTTAAGACAAGTAAAGAAATTATTTCTTTTTCTCCTTCTCTTCTAAAGAGTTTTTTAAAAATGTTATACTTAATGTAATTTAGGCTGAATATAAATATCAGTGCAAAATGGTTTAACAAGGGTTTTTTTTTTTTAAATGCTGCTACTGTGGGCATGTTTAAGGATTTCTGCCATTTTAAAACTCTGCTTGGAGTCGATCTATCTCCATTCTATGCATTCTATTGGGCATTGTAATAGATGTTGAAATCCATAGTTATTGCATCTTCTGAATGAGCCTTGTTCATTTCTGTCTAGCATAGGCCTGTCTGGATACAGTCTGCCTACCTCTTTCAAATTGCTGCAAAATATTGTTCGAACAGCTAGAGTGTTGCAGAAAATTAAGGGACTCAGACTTCGGAATCAAAAGAAATGGCTTTATTGGTACCAAGGTTCAGAGCAAGATAGGCAAGGCAGCCATTTGAACATCTGAACAACAACTTATAGGGAAAAAAAACCCAGTTCTTATATATCTTTCAAAAGCAGCAGAACACGGGAATGTGACATGTTCCTCTTACTAAATATCTTGTCTAAGCTTTCCAGTAACTTAGTGTGTATGTATGAAGTGTAGCTGAACCTGCAGTTTGGCTTTTAACATTTCCTGTTCTTGTAGGCGTATCAAAAGCAAGTTTTTATTCCTTCTTTCTGTCATCTTTTATATTCTGATTCACTTTATGTCCTGCCTTAAGAGTGAATATTGATTTGATCGTGGGGAACATCTCTTTTCACCCTGGAGTGGAAAGTGCCTTCATTGTGAAACAGAAAGTTAGATACAGTATATTTTCTTCCGTGAGTTGTAATGAAAAATAAAAAGAGTTAGAAGAGATACTGTAAAGTTAAGAACTGAGATAGGAGCCCTCAAACCTTCTCCACGAGTTCATTAAGGTGGCATCTTTTTTAATTTCGTTTTTAAATTTTAATTTCTTTCTTTCCTCCCCCGAATGCTCGCCTGACAGACCCAGAGCTTATTCATTCCACATTTACTTGGTAACAGGACCATCCAGCTGCTAGTTGTTTGTGTTGAGAGATATTAAATATTAAAAGAACCTCAGCATTTCCTAACAAGCCTAAGAAGTAAGTGTTGAGGACCCTTCAAAACATAAAAATAAACAAGTAGTGAAAAGGCAGATCTACTGCTTAAATCTATACACCTAACTTTGAAGTAAGGGCCTCCCTGCCATTGAAAAGAACAGGATTCCTGTCTCCTCTTCCTAACTGTAATGTAAATTTGTACAGGACTGCAAGTGGAAAAGGGGTAAGACGAAGTCAAGTGAAATGTCAAAGTTCAAAGTCGAGGGATACTTTCTTTAGGAGAAAGAACCAGTCCCCCCCCCCCTTTCTTTGTGAAAAGAAAGACATTCCTCTCGAGGGGGAAATAATAAATAAGCACAGGAGAACGAGAAAGGTTTACTCTATTTATCAATACCCTCTTTCACAAGTCCAGACCTTGTAAGTCTGAACTTTTGTGTGGCATCTAATTGGCAACCACGATAACACAACATTGGGATAGAATGTGGATTTGAGGTTGACGATTTTAGTTATTTGAACCACAGTACAAGCTTTACTGTAGAAAAATGAAAATGAATATATGTTGCTTTTTTGGAGAAAATTTAATGCGGTTGATGGAACACTAGCAATAAAGTGGTAGTGATTTTAACCCCATAGATTGCATATTTTTCTAAGAGATATGGGAAAAAGACATCTTTTCTTACATTTTCACAAAAGATGATAAATTACTAACGCTGTTTATACTTATGATGGAGAAAGTATCTCTCTCTCTCTCACACTCACACACACATTCTTTATTTTTATTTCTTTTCTATTTTTTCTTTCTTTCCTTTTTCTTTTCTGCACTTTCAATCCTTTTATTCTTTTATTTTTTCAGTTTGTACTAGTTTTTATTTTTTTAATTATAATGTTTAATAAAATTATTGGTACATAAAAATAGACTTAATCTTAATCTCTTCGCTCTATGAAATGTTGGCCTTAGACTCTTTTATCATTCATGATAGATGGATAGATGATAGATAGATAGATAGATAGATAGATAGATAGATAGATAGATAGATAGATACATACATTTCATTGGAGAAGCTATGTACATTGATTTATTTAAGTGAAATATCGGCCCAGAAATCAGTTCAGGCGCCAGTAAACTTCACATCTAAACTTCTCTCATATTAACTAGTAATCCAATTATCAAAAAAATAATCCCTAATGTCTTGCAATATCCGATGAATTACAAGAAACAAATAGAGGCAGTTTAGTGTTGCTGCTGTTGTGACTGTTGTTTACAACAGTATTGTGCAAACTATGCATTAAAAATTGAAAATAAAAAAATTGCATCCTCTTTGGTAATTGACCATTAAAATGATGGAGGTGTTGAATGTTCACAACGTTTCCTTGAGGACTTGTTGTTGTGTTAAGAATATTTAGGACATCTGTTATTTTTTATCAGACATAAACAGCAAAGCCCCAAGTATTCTCCTCTCAGCGTTTTTAATGTGCTACCGAGTACAGCTATCTGTGTGCGTTTCCTGAGTTATGGTGAAATGAAATCTTTCAGGAGCTGTCTCGAGAGTCAACAATTACTTAACTGTAATTACATTCCTACACTTCTTTATTATTAGTACACTATTATCCTGAAATCCAGCAATGCCGCTATTTTAAAAAAAATAAATATTCTTTAAGTCACTTTCTGGCTTCCAAAATGATAAGCAGTAATTGGTTTCTTTAGCTGAGTCTTGGAATCTAGTTGGTGGCTAATTAGATCAGTATGTGAAAATTAAATGTATAAAAGGACCCTCTTTGGCAATATTCCCCCTGGATTTTAAATTAGGTCATTATTTTACCCCATATGCATCTTGTCTTTCTTTTTTCTTTAAAAAAAAAAAGGTATTATGCCACTAGAGCAGTAGCAAACCAAATCAGAAGAAAATAAGGAGCAATTCTATAGAAAAATAGTTTACATTTATGAAGAAAGGAGGCAGCCTGAAATATTATTCCTGTGCCATTCTCCAAAGCACATTTTAATATTTGCTCCAAATCTTAGAAGTAAACAAAAGTGGTACTAGCAAGAAAATGTTTCATGCATTATTCTTATGATTGGGAAGATTATTAAATTCATTAACCTATGCTGTCCTGAATATAAATAATACAATATTTGAGATACGCACTCAGGATGAAGCCCAAAATCCAGCCTGAAGATGGCGGGTGAGACCTCGCCAAAACGTTGCCAAGACAATCTCAATCTTACACGGTAAAAGACTCAAATACAATAAGACCATATATATATATATATATATATATATATATATATATAGATAGATAGATAGATAGATAGATAGATAGATAGATAGATAGATGATAGATAGATAGATAGATAGATAGATAGATAGATAGATAGATAGATAGAGATAGATAGATAGATAGAGATAGATAGATATAGATATAGATAGATAGATAGATAGATAGATAGATAGATAGATAGATAGATATATGGATATGGATATGGATATGGATATGGATATGGATATGGATATGGATATGGATATGGATATGGATATGGATATAGATGATATAGATATAGATATAAGTATAGATATAGATGATATAGATGATATAGATGATATAGATATGGATATGGATATGGATATGGATATGGATATGGATATGGATATGGATATGGATATAGATATAGATATAGATGATATAGATATAGATATGGATATAGATGATATAGATATAGATATATAGATAAAAACCAGAAAAAGACAACACTCATACCTTATGTACCCTGTAAAGGGAATAAAAAGTGACCCTAGCTATAGAAAATAGGTTTTCACAAGACAAAAACATCATTCTTTTCTACCAAAACCAAGAAAATCATATAAGAAATGAAATAGTTTTCATTAATAATGAAAGATTATCAAAACCAGATCTTAGAACTACACAAGGATAGAATGGTCCCACTTTATGTTCAAGGCAGAACATACAAAGAAGTTCAAGGAAGAATAGAATAGGACAGAACAGAACAGAATAACAGAATTGGAAGGGACCTTGGAGGTCTTCTAGTCCAACCCCTTGCTCACCTCAGGCAGGAAACCCTATATACCATTTCAGACAGATGGCTTTCCAATCTCTTCTTAAAAACTCCCAGTGTTGGAGCATTCACAACTTCTGGAGGCAAGTTGTTCCACCAATTAATTGTTCCAACTGTCTTGAAATTTCTTAGTATTGTGGTGACTCTTGGTTAGTATTATGGTGATTGAAATCCATGCTCCAAACACAAAGGCTGACAAGTAATAACTGCCAGTACTACAATAGTCTGCCATATTTTCTTGACACAATACTCCAAAACACACTATGCCAATTGTAGGAGATTGACTAAAATACAAAGAAGACCATACACGCCACGGATGGCTCGAAGCAAGGAAGATCTAAAGAATCTTTTTTTGAAGATGAAAGAAGAAAGTACAAAAGGGGCTCAATATAAACAAATAAAAAAATCCACAAAACTCTTAAGCTTATGTCAAAATATGTCAACCCAAGGCAGATAGGTGGAGAAGATGTTGAAATATTAACAGACTTCTTAGACTTAAAAATTTCCTGAGATGTAGCTTATTGTGTTATATGTTCAAGCCATGAATTAGAGAGCTATTATTTGGAAAAAAGACTGCAGTATGATGGAAACAGACACAATATGAAAAGGGCAGAGACGTATTCCAACAAAGGTTTGCATTTTCAAAGCCGTGGCTGTCTCCTCTGTAACATAAGGCTCTGAACATTGGATTAGCTGAACAATGAAAATGGATGCCTTAATATTGTAGTACTAAAGAAAATATTCTGATTCACTACTCAATTGCCTGTCCCATATATTTCCAGAATAGCTGGATCTGACCCTTTTTCAAACTCTACCATTTATTTGTTGACTTCTCCCACAGCACCAAATGTTGCTTTCAAAATGTTAGCTTGCTGTCATTCAGACAGATAGGCAGGCAGATTTTACTAAATGCCTTCCAACATTTTGTTGAAATGGAAAAAAAAATAAAAAAAATAAATCTATCATAAAATTATTACTTCAGTAGCTCTTTGGGGAATGTTAGCTGACATATTGAGCTAATCATTTAATCATTTACAGTATCATAATGAAATGTATTTGTAATGATATTAGCCTTTTTTTTAAAGGCTTGCCAATCACCAGAAAGCTACATTAGTGTTAAAGCATTCCCAAGAGATTATCTCTTCCCCTTGAATTGTTTAAAGGGCATCAGTTAGAAAAATAGGGTGATATTTGAACTTTACAACACAAGAACATTTAGCAATTGTGATTAGTATAATGGGAAGAGTCATTCAGAGGTAAATCTGCTGTAAAAGTAGTCAGGTTTTTTTTTAATGTGCATTTTGGGTAAGACTGTAGGTACAACTAAATAATCTTCTTAGTTCAAATATACAGTATGTGTTCAACTCATAGCAGAATCTACAAGGGGCAAAATGACCTCCCTGGGATCTGATCTCTAGATCTAAGAATTATTTCCTTTTGTCTTACTGATTCCTAATACATCTGTTACTGCTCCGAGTTCTCTTTGTCCCAAGGCCCTGTTGACCTTCAATACTGTGATGGAAATTGAATTTCTTATTGCCTTCCCTACATATTCTGCCTCTTCAGTATAATCCAGATATTTGGTCTGAACAAAGGGAGAAGAGAGTCATTGTGAGTAGTGAAATGGCTGATCCCTCAGTCTTGGAAAAGAAAAATACCCTATTACAGAGATAGTTGGATTGGAAATTGACTGCTTTAGCAGCAGATGGAAATTGCTTAAACAAACGACCAAGCAATGAAGACCATTTTAATTTGATGATTCCTTTTATTACTCTCTAAGAAAGGTGCATGTTCACATTTGTCTTCTTTGGCTCAAGTATAAAGGGGGAAGGAAAACACAAAGGATTATTATCATGCACAAGCATTTATATAAACATTTAGATACTTCCATAGAGACACCCCCCCACAACATGAATAAATGTGATGATACCTCCCACCTATCAGGCATATGGAAACCAGTCCTAGTCAACAAACAAACCCCACTCACTACCCAGATTGTTACAACACAAAACAACAACGGACACACAGCCAGCACCAATCAGCACCAATCTACCAATTATGATACAATCACACAGCCAATCAATCCACTTACTGAAACAAAGCCAGCACTCCACACACACCCACCAAGATTTATGGAAAAACTACAGCTCCAACCACGCTTTACTCGCACAAACACGAAGCCGAAAACACCAGCCTGAAGATGGCGAGTGGGACCTCGCCGAAACGTTGCCAAAACAATCTCAATCTTAAACGGGAAAACTCCCGAATACAACAAGACCAGCATACCTACACCAGTGAAAATCTACGAAAACGATACTGTGTTGGTAGCAGAGGATGGTTGCATAGCCATACAGATCAAATAAAGTGTACAGTCACCATAGTTCTTGTTACATAACAGTTTCAACTGTCACAGAAAACTCTCCTCAGAACAAAAAGGAACTATAGGTTATAACCATAGATGCAAACTAAACACTTCCACCTATTGTGTGAACAATTCTGTAGCTGTTGCAATGCAAAATGTATGCATTCCAACACTCCCATTCAACAACTACTACTTATAATAGTCCCATTTCATATCTTAGTTCTGTTTCCTGTTTTTTTATGAGGGCAGAGGTTGCAGAGTTTTTTGGATTCTCCTTTCTGTCTCTGAGTTTTAATGCTATGCAAGCAACGTAGGACAGACATTTGGCTGGGATGCCTTTATTGCTTATGGTCGATCTCCTGATTAATAAGAGCCGAGGTGGTGCAGTGGTTAGAGTGCAGGCCACTTCAGCTGACTGCTAACTGCAGTTTGGCGGTTCTAATCTCACCGGCTCAAGGTTGACTCAGCCTTCCATCCTTCCGAGGTGGGTGAAATGAGGACCCAGACTGTGGGGGCGATATGCTGACTCTGTAAACCGCTTAGAGAGGGCTGAAAGCCCTATGAAGCGGTATATAAGTCTAACTGCTATTGCTAACTGCAATAAAGCCTCTGGTAGTCTGGTTTATTCCTCTTGGATAGCTTTCCTCAGTTAATTTCTTTATTATTATCAGTACTTCTGTGTCCAAGTTCTCTGTGCCATGTATGAATGCAGTTTGAATGTTTTTCCTCTTTGGCAGGATTAGCCACCTGGTTGCAACTCAGCTGATAGAGTTCATCTGTAATTTTATCCCTTGCAAGTAAGGTATCCCCTTTTGTGATGATACAACTATCCCCTTTGAAGGTCACTTGTTTTGTGAGCTTCTTCACTGAGAAAAGATTAGTTTCAAGACCAGGGACATACAGTACATTTTTCACAAGTATCTTTTTGGTGACAGTCTGAGAAATAGGACAGCAAAGAAAGCCATCTCCCCTTCCTTCTGATTCTATTATTTGCCCATTAGCTGCGGGGATTTTTTCTCCCTGTTTTATTCTGGTCAAGGTGAGTTAAAGAAATTTCTGTCATTTGTCATGTGACTCATAGCTCCCGAATCAACACACCATGGTTTTAAAGATGTGGTGTAACTTTTGGATTGAAAAAACATTTCTTCATTATCAGTTTATTCCTTCACACTTTTGACTTTTTGCAGTTTAATTCCTTTTTGCATTGTAGCTTTCCAGATTCTGCAATCTTATTTTAAATGACCCTCTTTTTTTGCACACAAAGCATTCATATCTTTCTTCTTTCATGTAACTGTTTTTATTCCTATTTTTCATCTTTAAAACAGACTCTACTACACAGGGGTGGGTTTCAGGCGGTTCGCGGTGGTCCCCACGAACCGGTTGGTCGGCGAACCCGGAAGTTAGTAACTTCTGGGAACACCGAAGGGTCCACCTGCCCGTCCGCGTTTCTTACCTGGTTTTGACGAGTTCTGTGCTTCTACGCATGTGCAGGACGCATACAGCACCTGCGCGATCCTCCAGGAGCAGCTGTAGCATCGCACAGACGCTAGTACGCATGCGTGCACTGCGCGCATGCACGAGGACGCCGCCGGCCCCGTTCCAACTGAACCAGTTGGAACGGGGCGAGAAACCCACCCCTGCTACTACAGAAGCACCATCACTATTAATGCTCTCTGTTTTATACTTATATTCATCTACAAGCTTACCCTGAACATATTCAAAAACTAGCACATCATCTGGGCATGCATTGAGTGCTGTCACAAGCATTTCATAACTTTCTGCTAAACCACTAAGTCATAGTGATGTGACATGAAAATCTTGTCTTTGTTTCTCTATACATCTCAGGTGTTCAACCATTTCCAAGATGTGCCTTATGTAATGTAATTCTCATCCATTTATTTAACTCAGTTCAGAGGTGCTTCAGTTAATTTAACAATCGGTTCACCCAGTGCAGAACCAAAAATGTGAGCATGTGCATGGCTTCAAACACACAGAGATTTCATGTGCGTGGCTTCCAGCATATCTTCTCGGGCAGTAGAGCAGGTGAGGCACTGAAATCAGCTGGGCTGTGTGGGTGGGGTGAGTGATCCAGAGAGTGAGATATATAGGATCGGACAGTGTTGGGGGTGGGGAGGGAGGGCAGAACTACTGGTTTGCCTGAACCAATCTGAACTCGTAGCAGGCCACCTCTGACTCTGTTATTGCATTTCAGTGTTTCTGCAAACACAGAGCTTGGATGAAATGTTGCCAGAATATTATATCATCCTGCCTTGAGCCCCACATTTACTGCAGATATGGGTCAATGACTCTATTGCTTTTTATTTTCCATATTATGACAGATTTTGTATTTATTTGATAAAAGGGGGTTTAGTACTATTCTACATCAAACTGTTAATGGAAGAATTAATAGTATTATGCAATGGATTCATGAAAGAGACCCCATTTAGCTCTCTCTATGTCTGTTTCCAATGAACCACATTTCTTTCAATGTTTGAAACTTAAAATCATGGAGGAGGGGGAGAGAGACTAAATGTTCCCTTTAACTACTGTTGACTATGCAAACTTGCTAAAAATGGGCAGCTGAGATATAATCATATTATTGTTTTCTCCCAGTTCTTTACCTGATAAAAGATGTAGAATAATATTGCTTAAAAAAACAATGATAAACATTTTGCAGTGTAGCCATTATCCAAATTTCACACTGCAGCCCATTAACTCTGTCTTGCTGTTTCCCAATCTGGCTCCTGCCAAGGAAATGAGGTGCCTCCTAAAATCTGAATGCGGATGATGGAGAGCATCTTCCTAACCACCCTGGAAAAAGTTTGATTGCACTTTTTAACTCAACAAGGAACCCTAACAAGGAAAAACAGAATAGGTGTGTTGAATCCCAAAGTTGCTTTTTCGAAAGGCAACTGGAATTTGTTTTTCCTTGAAAACATTTTGCCCTATCATCTAAGAAGCTTCTTCACAACTGAAGTGAAGAGGTTAAAGAAGTGAAGTGAAATGTCTTCAAGGGGAAACAACGATCAGTTGCTTTATGAAAAATCCCCTTTGGGACAACTATGACATGGATGACTGAGAATCTCCATAGAGAGGGATCTTGAATGTTGTTACCTAAGCAGGCCTAATGGCCACTTGAATTCACTGCTTTCAGCTATGACTATAATGGATATATCTTTATCTATAAAATTCATTAGGTAGCCGACAATTAATAGGTGATAGAAAATAAAGTCCATGTAAATATAAAATGCTTCTGTAATACAATCAGTTAAAAATAAATCAATTAAAAGCAACAATATATACTGTAAAAGAAGCAGAAGCTAAAATGGGAACCACTAGAAAAAAATAAATCTAAAAATAACCCTGAGGGAAGCTATGTAAAAATAAATATAGATAGATAGATAGATAGATAGATAGATAGAGATAGAGATAGAGATAGAGATAGAGAAGATAGAGAGATAGAGAGATAGAGAGATAGAGAGATAGAGAGATATAGTGTATATATATAGAGTCACAACCCCTGGTAAGCCCCAATTATGGGAGGAAGCTAACTGCTTCCATCATCAGTCCTTCGGCTCGTCACAAGAGTCCATCATGACAGAAACCCAATATTTTTACTGTTGCCTTTGTTATATTTGTGTTTTATTTTATTTATTTCTTTATTTATCAGCACAAATAAAACACACACACACACACACACACACACACACACACACACACACACACACACACACACACATATATATATATATATATATATATATATATATATATATATATATATATATATGTATATATATATATACATATATATATATACAGTCTACTATCTACTTTAGTTGACATTTGAGGAGACCTCTTCTCAAAAGCATTTCTTCTGTTTTGGCAATGTATGTGGACAATTTATGTTATTCTGCATGGATCATTTTCAAAATGCAATTGCTCCCTTACTTAGATTAATAGGGTTTTGTCTCTTTAGGAAATGCATTAACTTACAAATTTTTGATCCCCAACTTTCTTCCAAAAATTTATACTTTCAGCAACCGAGCAACATTGGACATATTTTTTTTTTTGCAAAGAAATTGTGTCTGCCACCAGAAATAGTCACCTCCACTCAGTTTTCATTCTCCTAGCATTATATTCATTTTATCCCAAATCCTCACATCATTCTGGATATCTCTTCCCTGCTGCCTCTGGGAAGAGATAGCCAGCAACAAGAAGGGAAAGAAAAATAAATCATTCACCAGTCTGTCATTTTCTCATGCCTGTCTGCTTTGTCCAATGCCTACATCAACTTCCATTTTAAAAAAGAACAGCTACGTTAACATGCCTATAATGCATACCATAATATTTAGCTTTTCCGAAAGAAAAGGATTTAGAATTCAGGGGAATTGGCAAATGCTGGTTTTGTGCACTGGTCTTTCTGATGATTATACAGTGCATTAAAACACCAGTATCTAAATAAACAGAAAATGCAACTCTATTTCTCTCCAGAGCAAGCAGTCTCCCCCCCCAATATCACTGAAATAATTTCCCTCCTCCAACCATCAGCACCTCTTCCTCACCTGAATTCAATTTCAATTGATTTATCCCCATAGATGGCCTTTTATTTGGTCCTTTAAAAAGGAGCTAGGAAATGAAGTATCATGCCTTGTGATCCCTCGAGCTACGGTTCAGGTGTGACAGATGATTAAACAAACCAATATATCTTATTCCTGTCCAAATACATCAACCTTGGACATAGCCTGCTTCAATTACTTGAAGCCTCAATTCCGGAGTGCAAAATCTTTGGATATAATTGGTTTTCTCTTCTAAGAGGATCAGTGTCCCCGTAGCCTGATTTAGCCATTAATAAACAGCAATAAGTTTAAATGGCTAAACAAGTCCTGGTGAGAGTCACAGAAATGACTAGGAAAGGCTAGGACAGGTGATGATAAATTACCACTAAATTATTTAAACTTAACAAAAGGAAATAATCCGTAAATGGTATTTCTTAATTCACTTCAAAGCCTAGCTCACCAGTAGGAGGCTTTCTTTTAAACTCTCTGTTTATTAAACATTTCTCAATGAATCTCACCCGTTTGTTAGTTTTAGGGAATGGCAAGAAATTTTTTAAATGTATTAATTTTCATAAAGATTTCAGTATTTTGAGCTTGCTTGAAATTCCAAGGCAGCCTTTGAATGAAATCAATTTCCTTGTAAGGAAAGTATGCTTAAAGTGTTTTTATAAACCCGCTTTACTTCACAGCTTTTGAAATTCATATTTGAGGTTTTTAAAAATTGGGTGGATTCCCCACTTCGGAGGGAAGGTGATTTTTTTTTCCCCTAGCAATTTCTCAAGGACAAGACACCACTCTAAAACCACGCTACTGGAAAAGTTCCCTGGGAAGAGCTTCCTCAAAAATTGCTATACACTGAAGGACAATGACAGCCACTCCCTGTTTACCTCTGAATTAAATATACTAATTAAATATGCGCCGAGGTGGCGCAGTGGTTAGTGTGCAGTACTGCAGGCCACTTCAGCTGACTGCTATCTGCAGTTCAGCGGTTCTAATCTCACCGGCTCAGGGTTGACTCAGCCTTCCATCCTTCCGAGGTGGGTGAAATGAGGACCGGGATTGTTGTTGGGGGCGATATGCTGACTCTGTAAACCGCTTAGAGAGGGCTGAAAGCCCTGTGAAGCGGTATATAAGTCTAACTGCTATTGCTATTGCTAATATATGTAAAAAAAAAAAATCACCATTTCCCAAAGAATTTTGCTGACATGCTTTTTTTCTTTGAAATAATTTCTAAACTGAATTGTATTTCATAAAATACTGGCAAAAGAAGATATATTTTTTTTGCCCTTGATTAGTTTATTTACAGATTGAACTGCAGGAATGGGCTGGGTTGTAAACAGAAAATATTGGTTTAGAAAGCAGCACTAGTTTTCCATAAACACATTTCTTGGAATTCTGTCAAAAGATTGAAAAGCATTAAAAATTCTGGCCTATTTTTCTCAGGCTAAGAATTACCTGCAAACAGCAAATTTAGTCAAAGGCCAGTAAATAGGTATTGTGCCTAGAAAACACATTTCTTCATTTAGAGACTGGGTCAAAATGCTTTGGCATTAGGATCTCAAAAAAGAAATCTGATTGTTACTTTTTCTATTTTTACTTAAGCAAGAGAATGTGCCAACTTCTACTTTTAACCTGATGGTGCCATACAGCTAATAATGGAGACTTCTTCACTTGAAATGATGGAGTGCTGTCAAATTGGCAAGAAAAGTGATGGACTTATTTTTTTAAAAAAATGATCTTTTAAAAAAAATATGCTTCATGTTGTATGTTGTTTCTTAATAATGGAATTCTCCACATTTCCATTAATGTATATTTAACTATCTCAATGAAATAATGGGGAAACAGTACTTGAGGATAATGAGATAAATTAATATTATCTGTATTAAAATTAATACAAACCTGGAAAACCCACATATGGTTTGTCAATGGAGTATATAAGCACTCTTAATTCTTTTTAATCTACTATTACATCTTCTGCCTAAAGTACAGTTCCTCAAGTCTGTCTCATCATAAGCATCACCAGATGTCAAACTTGAAAAGTTGTGTCCCCCTCTACTAAACTTGAGTATTCACTTTCAATGCCATCCCATAGCAGAAATGGGGACACCAACCTGCTGAGCTAGCAATATGGAATATTTCCTTCTCTTCCCTTTATAAGGAGAAAGAAAGCACTCTTAGAAAATCAAAATAATTTAGTTTTCTGTACATAAAGTCTGTGTATGTATATATAATATAAATATATAACAACTGATTCTGCTATCTCTATTCAAAACAAGGGGAGAGAGAGAGAGAGAGAGAGAGAGACAGACAGACAGACACAGACAGACAGACAGACAGACATAGACTTTTTAAACAAATATTTAAAATATGCAAGTTGGTACTGCAGCTATTTGGGGGTGATTTTTGTGCTTTGCTTTTTTTGCTCAACTACTGAAGAAAATGCAAAAGATCTGAGAGAAATTGACTTCTAGTTTTCTTTGATTTTCCTGCTAGGTTTTTATAAAGAAACTCATGTAAGTGTCTAAATTAAAATGAACTCATTGTCACCTGTTTAATTAGAATGTATGTCCACTTACTGCAACCTAGTATCAAAAAACTACAATAAATTATACCCAGTTAATGAAAAGTATGCCTTTTCATTTCACAATGTACCAGCCACAAAAGTAATTAATTTATATTATGGTGTATAATAAAAGTAGGTTAAAATTAATTTTTCAGTTTGAGATCCAGTGCAGGGCCTAATAATTAAAGCTCATAATAATTCATCCAGCTAGAAAAAGCTAGACCTTGATGTAATCTATTTTATAAATAATTACAGATGGGCTCCTAGTTCATAATTTCTTAATTAATGGAACAGCTAATATAAGCAGAGAATTTCTATCATGTTTTCTTTGTTCTTTTAATCATCTACTGAGGACCAACTTCTTTTAAAGATAAAGATTCTATTTCCACCTTAGGAAGTGAAAACAAATTGAGTATTTCTGTGTTTTGTTTTGATTGGATTGGATTAGGAAAGGAAATGTAAAGCATTGTAATATATAAACAAATAGGTAGTTAATTTTTATTTGAAAGCTTTTACTAATTTCCAATCTAAAGTAATTTAAAATAGACCCAGTCTATATATTAAAAATCTAAGATTGGAAAGGAGGAATTTTGAACTTGTCTATCTATGCTTGTTTTCTGAAAATAGTCTTCCCATAATGAATTTCAAACAGAATTGTATGAGTTATTTCTTAATGTCCATGTACTTTTCTAAATTAACAAAATCAAGATTCTGTGTTTTGTTTTTTTTAATGACAATGTTTTTTTCTTTTTGGGGGGGGCGGGCAGGAAGAATTATGTAAATTGTTGTAATAGTTAGATTGCACAGTGAAAACATTTGGTTCTATTGCAATCAAATGATTCATCACATATATAAGCCCAAAGAAATATTTCAATTCATCTAAGAATCTGATATATCTGACTCATGTCCCAGCAGTAGCAGCTGGCTGGAGGCCACCAAAAACTCTGGTCAGTTGGCCTTCTGGACTAGACCAGCCGCTGCAGAAGGTAAGCAGTCAAAGAGGTGGTAGTGGGGAAGGAATCAGGGAATCAGGGGCGCCTAGCAAGTGGAGGGTGGGGGTAGATAGGGAAAAATCCTAAAAAAATTCCCATCTTTTCCTGTGGGCATGGCTAGGTGTGTGTGTGTGGGGGGTGACTGAGTGGGCATGGGCATGACTGATGTCATGTTGGCCATGCCCACTCAGTCACATGCCCCCCCCTCCTAGCCACATCCACCAAACTGGTAGCGAAATTTTTTGAATAGCAGTAGCAATAGCAGTTAGACTTATATACTGCTTCATAGGGCTTTCAGCCCTCTCTAAGCGGTTTACAGAGTCAGCATATATTCCCCCACAGTCTGGGTCCTCATTTCACCCACCTCGGAAGGATGGAAGGCTGAGTCAACCTTGAGCCGGTGAGATTAGAACCGCTGAACTGCAGATAACAGTCAGCTGAAGTGCCCTGCAGTACTGCGCCCTAACCCCTGCGCCACCTCGGCTCCTGCCATGGGGATATGTAAGAAGTGCTGCATGAGCTACGTAGGGCACACTAAGGGGCAATACAGTCAAGTAGAATGTATGGGGTTGCTAGTGTGTGTGTGAGAGAGGTGCCCCACCTTTGAAGATGGTGTGCAGAGAGTGCTGGTGGCATGAGTTAGGAAGGGTGCAGTGGTGGGATTCAGCCAGTTTGCACCTATTCAGGAGAACCGGTTGGTAACTTTCTAAGTAGTTCAGAGAACCGGTTGTTGGAAGAAATCTCCTATTGTTTTTTCCCACTTTACAGGGCTAATCCTGTAAGGAAGGCAGGAAGGAAACATTCTGGTGTTGTTTCTAGCCTCATCTTTGTTGACCTGCTTACAGAAACTGCCTCTCCGGTTAACCCTTATGGCATTGTAACAGCTAAGGCGAAGCGTCCATCGACCTGAGTGATGTTGATTTGGCCACGCCCACATGGTCACATGACCACTAAGCCCTGCCTACCCACCTGGTCATTAGGGCAGAGAACCGGTTGGTAAATTATTTGAATCCCGCCACTGGAAGGGTGCATCCTCCAAGGTGCTTGGGAGTGTGCAAGAGGCATGGCTCAGGTGTTTTCATTTTTCACTTTGCATTAGTTTGTATTTGTTTTTTTCCCTTCCTTTTATTTTTTAATAATATTAGGCAGACAAGACCCAGTGACCTATGCATCTTGATTAAAATCAAGACCAACTGAGTCAAGTAAGACTGAGGGCTTGAATTGAAAGTAAGTTCAAATGCACTTTATTTCAAAAAAAGGAAATTGGTATCAGTGGGAAACAGAGCCCACTGGCGTAGACAGGAGGGATGCAACTATTTTTCCATGTCAAACTAGACCTCCTGTTGGCTGGGATTCTTGATAAGCTTTCAATGTGAAGTTGCTTTAATTAGTCTACTGCATTGATTTCAAGGCATTTAATTGCATTATGCTGGAGGAGCTGTCATTTCTAGTACAGAGAACATATGGCACGAATAGGAAAGAAGGTATTTTGATCTCCATTTTGCAGATAAATAGATCTTTGCCACTGACATTTTGGGGGAAGGAGAAGAAACTCAAATAGAATTTAATCAATTGCATTCTGTGCCCAAAGCTCTAGTTTTCTCTATGCCTAAACACTGCCAAAATGATTTCAGTTATTAACAATGCATTTATTACTAGTTAATTATAAGCATCCATTACTTTGCAATATTTGCATCATCCTTAAATGATGTAATAGTGACCAACTTATCTCAGAAACATTTTTGAAGTTTGGAGAAAGTCACCCAATATATCCTGTGGCTGAGTAGGGCACGAACTAGTTAAATGAAATAGATATGAAGTTCAGACATAAGGAAGAAGAAGCTGGAAACTGTGTAAAAAGTTAGAAAAAGGAACATTTGGGAACTACAATTCATATTTGTGCTGAACATCCAGTTTGTGTTAGTGGAGCCTAATATTACTAATCAATTGGTTTAGTTTATTGCAGTTAAAGACCAGCAAAAATAATAAACCAATAAAATTTAAGACAGATTTAAAATACATTTATAAAATAACCTATATTAAATTACAAGGTAAACACTAAAATTATATTATGATACCTAAAATTACAACAAGTATAGGTGTATCTTAATATCCATGAAGTGGTAATATCTAAAATTTAAATGAATTATAGTTATAGGGAATCATCATCATTATCCTTTAAGCCATTGTCTATCTACTACAAGATTAAGGCCTCTTCCATATTTCTAAACAATACAGTCTCGAGCTTTCTGTTGCCAATTGGATCAATACTTGCTGATGTTATCATTCCATCTTGTTTTAGGTCTCTTTTCTGGATGCTTTTTATCAAGTGGGATCCATTCTATGACTGCCTTGGTTCACCTGCAAAGGTGGCTCAAGATTGGGCCCCAAAAATATGGTATCCATGGTAGATCAATGAACATCTTCCATATGTTTTAAACATAAGTGGTTTAAGGTGGTTTTTAAAATCAGAAGAGTGAATAGGGGAAGCCAAATAGGAAGATATCAGATCTATTAATATAATGGATAAATTAACGCTGTATTTTCCAAACTACATCCTTAGATAGACAAGCAGGATATGTGCAATTCAGCCATGAAGGGCCATCTAACAGAATGATTGTTCAATTCTACATTAACCTTAGCCTTCTTGTACCACAAATATTCATACAAAAAACCTCCAACCTAAATTCTGTTGTTCTAACTCCAAAAACTTTCTGTTTTTCATCAACACCCATTATTTCACCCAGGGAAAACAGCAAACTGCAAACTAAATTTCTAATCAAGTAAACTCAATTCTTCCATGCTTTTACATCTTGTAACACCTTATATTTAACTGATTTTTTTCATGTCCTATACAAATTTAGATGTATCTTTCTGTCATTGTTTAATTAGTACATCAGATGTCATAATGGGTATTGTCTGAAATAAAAATAACATTCTAGGCAAAACATTCATTTTAATCACAAAAATTCTCCCCAACAATGACAATTGTCTTTTCTCCCATCTTAACAACTTTTTTCAAATTTCATTCCAAGTCTTAACATAATTATTTTGAAATAACATACAATTCATATTTGTCATATGAATAGCCAAGTACTTCATCTTTTTTCAACCTTACAACTCATTCTATTCATCAATTCTATTTGATCTTGTATTTCTTTCTCAACATCTTTATAAACATGATTGCTAATCTTAAAACCTGCTAATGCATCAAATTCTTCTAATTTTCCAATTAATCATTCAACTAATATTTTAAAGGATCTTCTAAAACCAACAGCACTTCATCTGCTAAAGCTTTTAGTTTGTAAGTCTCTTTTTTAATCTTAATGCCCTAAACGTTTCATATTATCTTATGATGCTACTCAATGTTTCTAGAAATAAAACAATCAGAAGGGAATGGAATGGACAAGCCTGTCTTGCTCCTTTCTTGTATCTCACATGGTTTAGTTATATCTCCATTAGCAAATATTTGTGACTTTTGTGAAGTATATATCAATTTATCCATTTTATAAAAAAAAATCAAAAATATGCATCTTTCAAATTTTAAATAGAAGTCTGCAATTTAAATTATTGAAAGCTTTCTCTCCATCTAAAAAAATAATACAACTTGTTTTTCATTATGTTGTTTAAGATATTGTACAATATCCAACACAGTTGTAACATTATCTTTTAATTGTCCTTTTTTTGTGGGGGGGGATGGTGGTGGTAAAAACTCTCATGGACCTTCATGAATAAATTTTTGCACAATTATTTCACAATTAAGTAGTGATGTTGGTTTATAATTTCTCATCAAAGTCAAATGTTGTCCTTCCTTAGTTATTACTACTATATTTCTGATTTTCTAAGTTTCCTTGGCATCTTTTCTTTCTACAATATGAAATGCAGAGGTTGTAAAAGTTCATCCTTAAAGCAATTATAATAGGAACGTTATAATCTCTCTAGTCCAAGCACTTTTTCTGGTTTAAACTTTTTAAGAAGAACTTGCTAAAGGCAGTAGAATGACCAGTTTACTCGGGATTTCTTGTCAAATGGGACTATCCACTTCCCAATAGAGAATTGTTGATTTTAAAGAAGGAAGGGGATTATTCTGAAAATCAGACTTTGCTATTTTTATGACACTTCAGCTAGAAAGTGAAAACAGAAAGGGAGATTCAGATCAACACTCCTTGCCAAATACTTTAAAGTGAAGCTAAAAATTAGTCTCAGGAAGCCTTGCTTAGAAGAACTAAGTGGTAATTATTTCTTTAGCAGAAGATTCAGGAAGTCAAACATCAACCTTAATTATTGGAATTGCCAAGAGTAACTGCAGACTGAAGCCAAGATGTGGATGGCTGCTTTTATGAAATTTGATTGTTCAGGAAATGTTATTGTAATATTTGATGAGCAAATGTTACTTATGAAAATGTAAGGATGGAGCAAACAAGCTTCATAGTAAGAAACTTAAAAACAAAAAGTTGCTTTAAGTCTTGCTTAATGTCCCCTGCAAATGATTTCCCTTGTTTTAGGATCACTGTTGTGACGTTTACTAGCACTCTGGGGAGGTGTTCTCTGAGAACCATAATCAAGAAAAATAGATGAGTTGGAACTTTGAAGAAGAAATAGGTCACTGGAGAGGGATGAGCTTTGCAAGGTGGTGGGAATTCATATGTGGAGTCTCTGTGGACCATGCTTGATCAGAGTTCTAGAGGTTCCCCCTTGCCGTAGAAAAAAGATCATTACAATCATCAAACTGATTTTGAAAAATGAGATTTCTAACCCCCCCTTTTTATTACTGTGCACATTTTTAATAGAAACTTTTTTAAGAAGTCAAATTAAAGCACAAAGGAGAGAACTTTGTCATATCAAAATGATGCTAGAGACAAATCCCAAAATTGTTCCTTTAGTATGAACTGATTAAATTTTTTTTCATTTTTTCCCCTTTTGCTAAACCAGCTGAAATGCAAGTGCAGTGTGTCTTTCAATTTTGGAACCTCTCCAAGTTTGTATTGCAGTTTCCTGGAGTTTTTTTTTTTAAGGACAAAAATGTGTTATCTAAGGAAAATGGCATTTCAGAGGTTACATATTAGAGAGGGTGATTTAAAATAAGGGCAAAGCAAAGAAAAAAGTAAAGTCAACCAGGGGATGGTATTGTTGGGATTAGGTGAAAGGAAGAGAGCCTGTAACCTATTGGTAAGAATGACTGGTCACTAGAGAGGGATGAGCTTTGCAAAGTAGTGGCAATTCAGATGTGGAGTCTCTGTGGACCATGGTTGATCAGAGTTCTAGAGGTTCCCCCTGGCCCTAGAAAAAAGATCATTACAATCATCAAACTGATTTTGAAAAGGGTACCTGTGAGAGGGAGAGTACTTGTGTGCCTGTGTCTGTGTGTATATCTATATTACATTACTGCTAGTAGCTGTTCATAATCACTTCAGGGATTTTTTATACATCTTTTCTATTGCCTGCCAAGAGTTTTGCTATAATGTGTAATGTGGTGGCATGTAAAATCTGAAAGATGCTAGTTCCTACAAAATTGTAGCAATAACCTTTTTTCTTCTCAATTTTTTCCACGTGTATTGTTTATTTTTGTTTTATATATAATAGTTTTATAATGAGAGCCAGCTTGATGTAGTGGTTGAGTCATCAGGACAGAGACCTAGAGACTGTGAGTTCTTGTCCCACTTGAGGCACAGAGCCAGCAAATCAATAACTGACCAGTTGCTCCCCTCCCAGCCATAGGAAGGAGCTAATTGCAAACAACCCTGAAAAACCCTTGCCAGGAAAACTACAGGGACTTGTCCAAGAAGGTTCACCGACAAATGTACGCTTGACAAAAGCGCGCCGACGAAACCACGGGAAAAAAACTGCGAGTTCGAAATCGTGCCGATGAATGAGCGCAGAAGTGCGCCGACAGAAGCGCGCTGATGGAGTAAGAAAAGGTTAATATGTCATTTGTGTGACATATACAATGTGTTTTTAAAACATGCCCACTATTTTTACTTGTTTGAACACCTCTCTTCTTATATATCTGTGATAAGACCTTATTTTATCCTGAGGGAAGAAGAAGGAGGAAAAAAGCCCCAGAATACGTAGAAAATCAACCAATTTCTTGGGGGAGATTTTTGGTTGGTTTACAGCTGTCTACTTTCATGATCTTTGGGAAGGATTAAGAATTTTCTCTGAGAAACTCTAAACCCATTTATAAAATTACCACTCCTAGGATTCCCTGTGGAACCAGAATGAGTAATAAACCATCTTAAACTTGGCCTCGATTTCTTACTTTTTGCTGGTGTTTCTCTATTTTTAGGAAGCTGGTCTTTTCCCAGGATACTTTTTTCAAGAATGTAAGGAGTTTAGATTCCACTTTTGCTCAGCTCCGTGATGTTTTGATGGATGTGGCTTGAATCTTAGCGGTAGCATATGGTCTTTCAAATGTCTGGTAATATGTTTTTCTCATTCAGGTCATAAGGAGTACGTCCTGATAATGATTGATAAGTCTGGGATAAAAGCCAATGAAAGTGATATATAGGAAGTGAAACACTTCTATGACTTTTTAAAAAAATAAAAAATCAGTCGGAGTTTATCAAAATATTTTTAAAAGATTGTAGGGATACTCATGCCCTCTGTAAAAATAGTTAAACCAGAATTTGCCAAGATAATTTAATTTAATTCAATTATATGAGTTTTGTTCTAATGATATATTTTCATTAGAAGCTTATGAATAATTGTTTCCTCAAACTAAAAGTGACATATAATTATAATCCTCTTTAATCAGCTAAGAGTTCTAACCCAAACTGACAAGGCATTTACTTATAAGCCTGACAATTCCAAAATTCTGTCCATAAAATCCATATGATACACATCCAGAAGTCTAAAACTATTCAATATTGTTTTAAAAAATGGAAACGAAAGATCTCACTTAAGGGAAAATAAGATTTTCTGTCAATTTAATGTTTTTCATTGTTTAAGCTCTTGCTACAAATATTACTATAAATCATTTGTTGTGTTTCTTTTCTAATTTAGGAACATCAAGATATTTTTTATAACTATTACCAAAAGTAGACCTTGAATTAGGGTTACCTAAACTGGGCGGCAACCTCAGATGAACATTAGATGAAGATAAATAAGGTTTTCTGTATCTTTGCTGTTATCTAGTGATGATCATTTGACATTTTGCAGCCCAGATCAGAGGTGGGATTCAGCAGGTTCTGACCAGTTCTGGAGAACCATTAGCGGAAATTTTGAGTAGTTCGGAGAACTGGTAAATACCACCTCTGACTGGCCCCGTCCCCATCTATTCTCTGCCTCCTGAGTCCCAGCTGATCTGGAGGAAATGGGGAAGGGATGGGGATTTTACAGTATCCTTCTCCTGCCATACCTTCCAAGCCATGCTCACCAAGCCATGCCCACCAAGCCATACCATACCAACCAGCTAACAGAACCAGTAGTAATTTTTTTTGAATCCCACCACCGGCCCAGATGTGTTAGTCTGGGTGATGCATGCTTGGAAATGTTTTTTAAAAAGGAATCAGCAAATATACACATATAGTATTTTATTCCTCTTGTCTCTGCACTACAAGTATCTTTTTTTTTTTGCTTTTAAAAAATCCTTGAAAAAATGGTATTTAATGAGGGAGGATAGTAAGTACATAGAGAGAAAAAATCAGTCTGTAGTAGGACTTTGATTGCCAAGTGCAGATTCAAATTCACCTTCATCAACAAAAGCTCGATAGCTGACTTTGAGCTGATCAGTTTCTTTTAGACCAATCAACCAGCCGAGGTGGCGCAGTGGTTAGGGTGCAGTACTGCAGGCCACTTTAGCTGACTGTGATCTGCAGTTCAGCGGTTCAAATCTCACCGGCTCAAGGTCGACTCAGCCTTCCATCCTTCCGAGGTGGGTGAAATGAGGACCCGGACTGTGGGGGCGATATGCTGACTCAATTTGCTAAAAAATTTGTAAACCACTTAGAGAGGGCTGAAAGCCCTATGAAGCGGTATATAAGTCTAATAAATAGATAGACAGACAGACAGACAGATAGATAGATTTACAAGATAGATAGATAGATAGATAGATAGATAGATAGATAGATAGATAATAGATAGATAGATAGATGATAGATAGATAGATAGATAGATAGATAGATAGATAGATAGATAGATAGATAGATAAACAAACAAATAAATAAACCAGACATTGTTGAGAAGGGAGTGTTATTTACACTGCTTTTTGCTCTTTGAGGCTAATTAGGATATAAATTAAACAAACCATAACTGGAACTTCTCATCATGAACATCCACTGAAAGTTTTCTATACATACACACACATTTAAATGTTGTGAATTTTTTAAAAATTCTCCTGGCAGTTTAGAATAGAATAGCAGAGTTGGGAGGGACCTTGGAGATCTTCTAGTCCAACCCCTGCTCACCTCAGGCAGGAAACCCTATATCATTTCAAACAAATTATTGTACAATCTCTTCTTAAAAACTTCCAGTGTTGGAGCATTCACAACTTCTGGAGGAAAGTTGTTCCACTGATTAATTGTTCTAACTGTCAGGAAATTTCTCCTTAGTTCTGAGTTGCTTCTCTCCTTGATTAGTTTCCACCCATTGCTTCTTGTCCTATCCTCAGGTGATTTGGAGAATAGTTGGACTATTGCTATCATGTCACCCCTAGTCCTTCTTTTCATTAAACTAGACATACCTAGTTCCAGCATCAATTCTCTGTATGTTTTAGCCTCCAGTCCCCTAATTTAAAACATTAAAATAAAAATCGAAAACCAGAATAAAATAAAGACAGATCAATGAAAATACAAGCACACATACAACTGGTAAGGATAATGTGTGGCCATTCATTCCTGAAAGTTCTCTACAATAACTCTTCTGGTAGGCCAGTGCTATTGTAATCTCAAGGGGTGGGTGAGTGGGGTGGGGAGAGAATGTTCCACAAAGGAGGCTGTGATAGAAAAATATTACTTTCAAGACTCAGCCCTCTTATCCTTATAACATCTCTATTCAGACTGTGCATATTCCCCCAAGTTTATAGATAAAGTTGCCACTCCTGCATAATTTCTGTTACTGCTACTGCCCCCCCACCCCCAATTAAGTTCTAAACAAGACATTGAGTTGCAGTGACCCAGGAGTTTAAAAAAAAATCTTTCAAGAATATGTATGTCTCTTGTATTGATGATGTTACAAAGGCTAATACTTTAATATTATGCAAGATTCTTTGACTTTAGATTAGTTGAATTGCAAGAATCTAAAAAGCCATCTGGGTTACTCAGGCTACTGAGATTACTACTCAATAGTAACTGAGGCTACTCAGGCTACTGAGATTGAAAAGCACCAAAGAAAATGTTCCTGGGTATCTCCTGTTCATAGCACCTTGTAAACCATCACTTATAGGTACATCTGTAATTAACAGTATTAACCATAATTCTGCTATCATTTCTGCTCGCTTTAAGGACTATAGAAGAGGAAAACTGGGGGGGGGGGGGGGAGAGAGATTTAACAAGACTGGATTAATTGGTGTCTGAGAAATTTGTATTCCTGGTCTCTCCTGTCGATGTTTCTTGAAGATAAGATGTCTTTAAACCCATATTTGAAACCTTTTCTTCCCTTGCTCTACTCATTCCCCTGGCCTTAATCTGTTGCATTCATTTATTCTACGTGAATCTACCACCCACTGATCCTGATCCTATTACAGATCCATTCCCCTTTAGTTAATTACCCTCATCCATCATTAATGCCCCTGTGATCAATCATTATTAAATAAAGAAATCCCATTTCAATTAATTCATTCTCCCAAATATCCAGCTCAAAGCCAGTCCGAAATTAATTGGCCCCGCATTTTATCCATTGAGGTCCTGGAATGAGACTGAATTTACATTTCTGACACGTAGGGAGGTAGAATATAAACTTGTGCACTTCACCTCAGTCCTCAAATTGTGTAGCTGCTGCTCATTCCTCCTCCTTTGATGGAAGGCCTTCTCTTCCCTTCCCTAAACAGCTGCCACTCATCATCATCTTTTTTCTTTGTTGTCCCATTATCCGACTTGACGCTGCTGTTCTTTGCCTCTTTCCAAAGTGGTGTGAAATGGGCAGCAGTTATACACTTGAACACAAATGCTAGCCATTTAGAATAACACAATAAAGAGTTGGAACGGATCTTAGAGGTCTTCTAGTTCAACTGCTCAGGCAGGGAACGTATACTATAGCAGACAAATGGCTGTTCAATTTCTTCTTAAAAAACCTCCAGTGTTGGAGCATTCACAACTTCTAGAGGCAAGTCATTCCACTGATGAATTGTTCTAATCGCTTGGAAATTTCTCCTTAGTTCTAAGTTGCTTCTCTCCTTGATTACTTTCCATCTATTGCTTCTTGTCCTCCCTTTAGGTGCTTTGGAAAATAGGTGGGCCCCCTCTTCATTGGGGCAGCCCTTAAATATTGGAACACTGCTATCATGTCACAGAGGTGGGTTGCTACCAGTTTGGCCCAGTTCAGGAGAACCGATAAATGGTATTCTGGCTTGGGTCGCAGAAATGGCAGTGATCCAGGCTGGCCATGCCCCCAAATTGGTTTCCCGGTGTTTTTTAGTAATTTTTTCATGTTCTGCGCATACACAAAACAATTTATAGTCAACCGTGCAGGCACGAGGACCTCACGCACAGCACGCGCAAAGCAGACCAGCAATAATGCCGGCAGTGACCCATCCCTGTCATGTCAGCCATAGTCCTTCTTTTTAGTACACATACCCAGTTCTTGCAACCGTTCTTCATATGTTTTAGTCTCCAGTCCCCTAATCATCTTTGTTGCTCTTCTCTGCACTCTTTCTAGAGTCTCCACATCTTTTCTATATCACGGTGAACAAAACTGGATGCAGTCAGTCCAAGTGTGACCTTCTGATTTGACTGAAGACAGTATAGGAATGAGAGGTCTGCATTTTTATGCAAATCTATTGGAGAAATTCAGATAGTCCTCACTTTACCATTACAATCAGAACCAGCAACTCTGTGCTAAGTGATATGGTCATTAAGTGAAACATCACATTGCCACAATTTGAAACTTACTGCTGACTTCTCCATTGACTTTGCTTGCTGGAAGCTGGCTGTGAACAAATGGGACCACGGGTATGCTGCGTTGTTTGTAAGTTGAAGGACCAGTCATAAAGCAGTTTTTTTCAGTACCATTGTAAGCTTGAATGGCCACTGAACAGGGCAATTGTTATCCAAAACTACCTGTACACTGATATGATTAATGCAAACTGGCTTCATGGAGATGGTAACTCCCAAAGCTTAGAACACCAAAGGGATGAATGCATAATATAATGTCCTCCTTTTGGAAAGTGTCGGCGGTGACCAGGGGGGCCTTTGCCCAGGTTCACCTGGTGCACCAATTGCGACCCTACCTGGACCGGGAGGCCCTTCGGATAGTCACTCACGCCCTCATCACCTCAAGACTGGATTACTGTAATGCGCTCTACATGGGGCTGCCCTTGAAGAGTGTTCGAAGACTCCAGTTAGTCCAGAACGCAGCCGCGCGAGCGATTGTGGGTACACCTAGGTACACACACGTTACACCTATCCTCCGCGAGCTGCACTGGCTGCCCATTGGTCTCCGGACACGTTTCAAGGTTCTAGCTGTTACTTTTAAAGCCCTGCATGGCATCGGACCTGGTTACCTGAGAGACCGCCTCCTGCCAATTACCTCCCAAAGACTGATTCAATCGCACAGACTAGGCCTTCTCCGGATTCCATCTGCCAGCCAATGTCGGCTGGCGACCCCCCAGGGGAGAGCCTTCTCTGTTGCAGCTCCGGCCCTCTGGAACGACCTCCCCTTGGAGATCTGGACCCTTACGACCCTCCCGGCCTTCCGTAAAACTACTAAGTCCTGGCTGTTCCGGCAGGCCTGGGGCTGTTGAAGTATCCAGCCCCACTTTAATTATGAATGTTGTTGCTTTTTAAATTGTTGTATTGTCTTACTTATCCCCCTTCCCTTTTTATTGTAAGCCGCCCGGAGTCCTTCAGGAATGGGCGGCATAGAAAACCAATAAACTAAACTAACTAAACTAAAGTAAGTATAAGCATTGTGATTTACATTACTTTAGTTTAGTAAAAAGATCATTGCAGGGAGGAACCTAATCTGAACCTTCTTTAAGAGCCTTTTAAAAAAAAAGAATGAATTTTGGCATTGCAGATAAGGTGGACTGAGTGATGTGTTTTCTCACCCAAGGCAACCATAAATGGCAGGTGTGAGTTAAATATATACATGAATCATCATTAATTTTAATAGCTCTGGCACAGATAATGTGAGTTTCATTCTAGCGTGAACAGGCTGCTAAAAACAGATGCAAAATGGCTTTTAACTTATTCATGTGCTTCACCATCAGATGTAGAACATATTATAGCATTGCAGGCTACCAATCTGCCAGCAGATTATTTTTTTTAAAAAAATAAATCAGATGTACCAGATCATTTCTCTTGTAACTGAAACATTGCATAGATCACTATTCCTCAACAGCACTTTACCTTTTACAAAATAATCTATACATCCTCCCAATTCCGTCCCTCCAAGTTAAAGATCAGCCCTCCTGAACGCAATGGCTCAGAATAAAATCCTGGTGCACATCTTCTTCTCCAATGTGTCATTTTCCTGTAATGCTTTGCTGCTCTTTATTTATGGCCTCTATGCTTGATGAGGAACAAGGTGGCCGAGGTGGCGCAGTGGTTAAATGCAGCACTGCAGGCTACTTCAGCTGACTGCTAGATCAGCAGTTCGGCTGTTCAAATCTCACCGGCTGAGGGTTGACTCAGCCTTCCATCCTTCCGAGGTGGGTGAAATGAGGACCCGGATTGTTGTTGGGGGTGATATGCTGACTCTGTAAACCTCTTAGAGAGGGCTGAAAGCCCTATGAAGCGGTATATAAGTCTAACTGCTATTGCTATTGCTAACAAATTGTTTATGAATGACAGGCAGCAGAGGTGAGTTGCTGCCGGTTTGGCCCAGATTGGCCGAAACGGTAGTAGCGGTGGCAGGAGGCTCCTCCCATCTACCCAGATGCTTCTGCACATGTGCAGAAGCGCATGCCCAAACCAGTAGTAACAAAATTGGCAACCCATCCCTGACAGGCAGGTATATCCAAAAAAACCATGGCTGCTTTTTTTAGATGTAGATTTTTATATATTTTATTTTTTCTTAATATATGTGTGGGTATGGGTGTGCATGCCTATGCATGTAGCCACAGCCTGAGTGGGTGTGTGTGTATGCTATAATCCAATATGTCTTAAAAAGGTCTTACGTTTGAGAGGCTCCCTGGTGCTCTCTGAGCTTGGTTATTTTCTGGCAGACATTTCATTACTCAAACTATATAACTCATTACATTGGGCAACATAAAACCTGGTGTTGCTCTTTTACCAGAAATGAATGTTCTTCCATAAAAGATGGATCTTTTATGTAAGGGATGATTTAGTCAAATAGGCATTCATAGAAAATAAAAACCTAACTAGAGCTGCAGTGATTTCTATTAAGACTTCAACATTTGTGATATAACAAGAAATAATTGATAGAAAAATAGAAAACATCCTTGTGTGTGTGTGTGTGTGCGTGTGCACACACAAACAGACGTTTGTGTGTGTGTAATTAAATGTTTTAATAAATATACTGCACTTATTATTATATCCCTACTGAGGATTTTTCAAATATATTTTATGATGCTTTGAACATCTTTTTTCTTTGGCTAAAGATCAAATAATTATGGCTGGAGATTTTAATCAAGTTTTATATTCTTTATTAGATTGCAGTATTACTCTACCTCAATCATTCTACCATTCTCACATGTGGAAAGTACTGAAAGCTTATGTGTCAGAGTTCAATTTTATAGCTATATTGTGACTTTTAAATCCTTCTCAACAATCATATACTTATTTAAATCTTGCCAGCACAGTTTTTCTTGTTTGGATTATTTTTAAATATCTTGATCCTACAGAAACAGTTTGGCATAGTGCTTAAAGGCACCAGGCTAGAAGGTGGTGGACTGTGAGTTTTAGACACAAAGCCAGCTGTATGACTTTGGGTCAATCACTTTCTCTTAGCCCGAGGAAGAAGACAATAGAAAACCACTTCCAAAATGTTGCCATGAAACAGGGATGGAACACTTACTAGATGGACAGGAAGGAAGGAAGGAAGGAAGGAAGGAAGGAAGGAAGGAAGGAAGGAAGGAAGGAAGGAAGGATGGATGGATGGATGGATGGATGGATAGATAGATAGATAGATAGATAGATAGATAGATAGATAGATAGATAGATAGATAGATTGATTGATTTAGCCTTAGGTGAATTGATAATGCACACAATACAAGTGATAATTCTCATATTTGATCATGCCCCAGTAAAACCAGTTACATATAATAAAGAATCCTATATTTCTAGATGAAATGTAAAATATTGAAGAATAGTTTTTTCATTAAACACATGCAGCAAATATTTGAAGAATGTTTTGTTTTAGACATTCTATGAATGTATGTTTTGTTTATGATGCTGTTAAATGGTCTTATGCTTCATGGAAAAAGAAATGAATAAAGTTTAATAAAAATTTGGGGGAGGGAGGAAGGGGCTTCTAAACCGTTATGCAATCTGACCTAAATAGAATTACATAAAATTTTAAAGTCATCTAAAGGGAAACTAAGTATCTATGAAACGGTGTAAAACAATAATATTGGGAGTAAAGTCAGTGCCATGTCAATGGAAAGTCCCCAACCCCAACAATATCACATTATTTTTACTATTATACTAAACAACTGCTGACTGTGTGAAACTATTTTCCAATTTCCTTGTTAAATGTCAGTGCAAAAAATATTGACAGCAATTCTGGCATGGAGATTACAGATCATATTAATTATCCCTCCTGCACAATCTGGTTCTTTATCAAAGGTCAGACAAGTATCTAATATTAAATTGCTAATTTATATTCTGGATTCATAGTATCAGAAACATTGAAATGAGTAGCAGTAGACTTGCTGAATGTAGAAAAGGCTAGACAAATGTTATTGATTTATTTGACAAGATCCGTGGATCAAGTGAATACTATGCATATAGTATACTGTATTTTTCGGAGTATAAGATGCACCTTTCCCCCCCAAAAGAGAGGCTGAAAATCTGGGTGCGTCTTATACATTAAATACAACATTTTTGGTCTCCCAAAACCCCTCCCTCTTCACCAAAATGGCCCTGCATAGCTATTAGAAGGCTTTCAGAGAGCTCCTGGGGGCTGGGGAGGGCAGAAATGAGCAAAAAATTGACTGTTTTTTTGCTCACTTTTTGGGGGGGGGCAGCCCTAAGAGGCCTTAGTAATTCTGAAAAGCCTCGTCTGGACTGCCCTTACCCAGTTTCCTCCAAGGCCAATGGAGTTGCCCTCTCAATTGTTCCAGCTCATCTTTCCCCATAGATTCAGACGCCGACGGGGGCATGACATTCAAGCCTGGAACCTATTGCATGACACTGTAAAATTGCTTTAATCAGATTAATGGAAGCAGATTCTGTAGCTGATCCTGTGGTTGATTCTTCTCTTAAATCTTGTTCAGACTCAGAACTGGGAACATGGAGGCAACCCTAGATTAAAGGAGTTGTTATTATCTCAGCCTCTCTGGTATTATGAAAGAAGCTTGGACCCTATTTCATAATTCTATTACATTTCCAACACTAAAGGCTCCAAGGCATATTTGCAAGATGCTGAGATGGAAATAGAGCATTGATTGTAATAAACTGAAACTTTATGTGCATGGTAATGGTATTTTGGGATAACTCTTGTTTGAAAATTGCATGTAAAACTTTCTTTTATAAAATAAAACATACTGGATAATAGGGGTATTGATATTCTGGATCACCTTCTCACCAGTCAAGGTTTAAAAAAACATTTGATTTATTGCAAAGGGAAACGGGATTCTCCAAAACTGCAAAATGTTAGTATATTTAATTTTAAAAAAAGACCTTTTGATTTCTCAATTTATTCCAGACATTAGAAACATTTGAAACACCTAAATTAATATCACTACTGAAATATGTTTGGGATTATTCTACTGTAGTTCTACATTTACTGTAATTTTATAGACAATTAAAGAAAGCTGTTAAAATGCACATCATTTGCAAGAAATTTAGAATAAAGGATGGGAATATCTGATTTTAGTAAAGAATTTAAATAACACAGTAAGTTTAAAGTAGAACAACATCCCACCTCACTCATATTTACTGGATACATCACAGAAAAAAATAGTTGGTTGTCCATTTTATTGTATTGGAAGTGTAAAATGATGTTGGGTACCTTTTCCCATCTAATACTATTTTCCCAACTTTTAGTCAATAGTAGCTGAATATCCATGTTTGTTAATATTGTTTTAGGAACTGTAACATTGTTTAAATATGTCAATCTGTTTTGTAATTAAATGTCAAAAATTTGGAATATATCTATATATTTGGAAAAAAATATATGGATTTACTCTTTTCTGGTAGAAAGATAGTCCCATCCCATATTCATAACATTGTATTAATGATACGCTTTGCTCTCTGTTTATGAATGGGCTCTTTCTAAATATAATGCAAAGATTGATCAGTATTATTCTATATGGTTAAAGATTAAAAATGGAGCCTTTAAAAATGCATGGAAATACCAATAAGATTGTCCTCACATCTATTTTCCAGTAAATATTAAGACAGTGGACTTGATTTCCATTATGCCACAGGCAATGCAAAAGGAAAATTTATGATAGCCCTGTGTAGCTACTGCCTAGGGAATTCTGTGAGCTGAAGTCCACATATTTCAACATCACCAAGTTTTAAAAAATACTGATTTACATTATTTAGTAATAGCAGTTAGCAGTTAGACTTATATACCGCTTCATAGGGCTTTCAGCCCTCTCTAAGCGGTTTACAGAGTCAGCATATCGCCCCCAACAACAATCCGGGTCCTCATTTTACCCACCTCGGAAGGATGGAAGGCTGAGTCAACCTTGAGCCGGTGAGATTTGAACAGCCGAACTGCAGAACTGCAGTCAGCTGAAGTAGCCTGCAGTGCTGCACTCTAACCACTGCGCCACCTCGCCCCTCCCATGGAATGGAAATCAGCAAAAGAAGTAAGAAAATCTTCTCTGCCAGTTGGAAATTGACAATGTTGGAACTTCTGAAATCAGAGCTAGAGAAATAGAATTGCTTGTCACTTCTAATTTAGTTTCCTGAACTGCAAGTTTTTTTTTTTTGTTTTGTTTTTTAAAAAGCATGAAATTGATAAAATGACAGGACTATTTCATAATCCCAATCAGGAAACATTTTTTTTTTAAATAATGAAACATTACACTAAAGTCAATCCACCTGATAAGAAACCTGACAAATTACAAACCAAAACAACTATCTGGAAAAGAAACCCAGCGAAAATTTAGCTTCACTAATCTGGAGTGACACATACAAATTCGCTATCTTCCTTTACCCTGTCTTCATGCTCCCCTTTTGCACAAAGCTAGGTCATGTTTCATATATCTGGCAACGTTGTCGAGCAAGCTCGGGTGCATCTTGACCCTTAATCAAAATGTAAATGTTCCTTGCCGAACAACGCAAGGTTAGGAAGGCAAAGCTGACTTGAAATTTCAAAAAAAGACGCTTGCTAGAGGGGAAGGGAGAAATGTGTGTTCAACCATGTTTCTTTCTCGACAGGAAGCAAAGTGCAGGATTCGTCTCAAAGTTCCCAAGGTGGCAGCCGAATTTCATACTTTCATTATCTTTGGCCACATACGAGACAGCAGATCCGCGTTGTAATGTTGGGAGGTAGAAGAACCCTCGTAATAGATCTGTCCTTGGTTCGTCTTGGATTGTAATGTCATGTGAAAGTGACCTTGCGAGACAAATGAAAGATCTGCAAACTAGGCAATGCCAGACAAGAGGCAGCTGAGACCACAGAAGGAATGGAGACGTGGAAAACCTCCTAGTTTGGATTGGATTGTTAAGGCAACGGGTGGTAGTGGAGGGAACAGATGCATTTTCAGACTTGAAAGATTCTGCTAAAGTAACCGTACAATAAAGTTACAGTAAGTATCTCTATGATTCTAATATGGACTTCTTCACAAGGCTGACACACTTAAAGGCAATAATGGTATGTTCTCGTGTCCTAAAAATAGGCTGGTTTCCTCTAGTGCTGTGATGGCAATGATGTGCCAGATGTGGCATGCAGAGCCCTCTTTGTGGGCCTGTGTGCATCACCCCAGCCCAGCTGCAATCCTGTTTCTCCATCACTCAATCAACCCCAACTTCTCACGAAAGAAAAAGAACCTCTCAAAGTTGGAATTGATTGAGTGAACTTTTTCACTCACTTGCTTCTCAATGGGGGAGGTGGGGTCCCGTCCTCCTCCTGAAGTTCAGTGAGGCCTGGATTTTTGCCTAGCTTTGTCCGGCTGTTGGGGGGAGGAAGCCTGCACCAAGCTAGACTGGGAATGCTGGCTGCAAGAGGAAGAGAAGCTGGTTGAGCCATACCCGGATGCTCCCCGGGTTCCCATGGCCCAGAAGCAGCAACCTCATACTCTCCCCTCTCTTCACATGGGGTCACCCAGCGGCAGAAATGGAAAGAGACAAGGGGACAGCAGTGACCGCTAGCATTGAGGGGAAAGAGCCACAGAGAAACAGGGGCACACAAGAATGCCATCCCCTTCTCACTCTCCATCCCCACTGCTGGCCGATCCCGTGCAAAGAAGGGGATCCCATCCTATCTCAGGTATTGTATCATGGCTGGCAGTGGTGTTCTTTCTCTCTCTATCTCTGTCTGTCTGTCTCTCTCTCTCTGTCTCCCTCTGTCTCTGTCTCTGTCTCTGTCTCTCTCTGTCTCTGTCTCTCTCTCTCTCTCTCTCACTCACACACACACACATTGGATCTTTCTTTCTTTCTTTCCTCCCACCCCCACCTCCCAACCCCATGGAAACGCCTGGATTTCCTCCCCAACCTGGCTGTCTCATACAGGCGCCACCCACATGAGTGACATAGAGTTGGCTATGCCCACTCAGTCACATGGCATCCCCAGCCACACTCGCCCAGTCATTAGGAAGAACTGGTTGTTACATTATTTGAATCCCACCACTAGTAGTAAAACCTTATTATTCAGGTTAAGTTTGTTGGCACTTTGTGATAAATAAGTGGGTTTGGGCACTCGGTCCCTAAAAGGTTTGCCATCTGGAGAAAAAAAAAGGGGGGGAGATAGAAATTTTACCCTGTAGAATGTATTTTATTTTATTATACAGATGTAACGTTAGCATACAAACTATTTACGTATTTAATACACTTGAAGAGCAACCAGTTCAGAAAAGCTGAGTTCAAGGTTCATTTAATAAATGAAACTTTAGATCTGGGACAATGGATGTTGTCTTGATTCTCAATTCTCTCATTTTTAATAACAGTATAAATCAGGGCTCATCTGAGCTTACTGCCATGTGAAATGTAACTAACACGCAAATCCTTGGTTGTTATAAGAAGTATTTTTTTTTTAAAAAAAAAAAATCCAGCGAATTGTGGATACTGGGGTAAAGTCCAGATCAAATATTATACTTTTGGAATTTATACTTGGTGTAAATTCATATTTTACTTTTGGAATTTAGTTGCCTTTCTCCTTTTTCTTGGAATGGCTATTCTGGATACAACTTACAATTTCTATGGAAGAAACATGGAAAATATCTCCACTTTAGCCTGATCTTGTGCCGTTTACTTTTCCTTCAACATGAATTACCATACGATTTGTGCAACCCCAATAATGACACCAACATATGAACTAATCTATATGAAAATGGATTGCACTGATCCTTATCAATACTAACTTGACTGGAAACAACAGAGAGAGACCAGTACTTATTTTTCAATAAGTACATTTCTATTGTCCTTTCTCTGTGATGTACCCAAGTGAGATAGCAATAGCAGTTCGACTTATATACCGCTTCATAGGGCTTTCAGCCCTCTCTAAGCGGTTTACAGAGTCAGCATATCGACCCCACAGTCTGGGTCCTCATTTCACCCACCTCGGAAGGATGGAAGGCTGAGTCAACCTTGTCCTCCTTTACATTCATATGGCAATTTAGATAACTCACCACACATGGCCAAAGCAATCCATTTTCAGACCTGCGAGTGTAGCAATGGTGGGCGAAAATAATTATTCTTAAATTGCAGATGGCAACAGATAATGTCATGCGGCGTCCCCTATTTATGAACACAAATTTGAATCTCAACTCACGCTTAGCTGCCAATATTTTCAGAGAATTTATAGGAAGATCAACTATGAATAGATCATGGCTGTGTGTAATTTATGATGATATTTCCATGTATATTATCACCAAATAAGAGCCTCATAAGCTACAGACACATCCTTCCTTGCACTCTAAGCTTTCTTCGTTGTCACATCAAGGGAAAGTGTACAGCAGGTGGCTGGGATCAAAGAGGCCTCTTTAATAATGGCATTGCGGCTATGAAATGCCATCCTTCTCCCCAGAAAGATCACTCAAGTTCCTTCGCTCATATCCTTTTGCCATCAGGCAACATCTCCTTTCTTTCCCAAGCTAGTTCAACCCGAGGACAATTTTAACCCTGACGCACCTCTTTTGAGAGGACATTTAAATGCAAGTGTTAATCTGTTTATTTTAAATTCACCATTTAATGTGGAACTGGGACGGCTTATGGGTAAATATCTGCAAGAGTGCATGAACTGCTAATGTACCTCTGTGAGGTATTTCTCTCTATTATTATTTTAGCAGTATAATATTAAAGGAATGGATTAATATCATCAATGCATTAATTAGTGCAAACCCTGTTATATTGCTTGTTCATATTGGCACATTTAAAAAAAAACTTCTTAAGATTTTTGTTTTTTGTTTTTAAAAGCTGGAAATATTTTTCTCCATTACTTACAGTATACCATTATATGTGGTATTTATGCATTTTAAAAAAGAGAAAGAAATCCGAAGCCACCTTTTAAAAAGAAGCAAACTATACATGTCAGACTAGATTTCATGGAAATAGTTGTCACTGACTGTACATTGAGAAGCCAATCATGGTGAAAATACAACAGTTTTAAACATACGTTCCCACTAGTAAATAAATGATTTGCATGGAGAAACCAAAATAGGAATAAACAGGGTCTAAATTTTAGTTTCTGGGGATATAAGGTAGTCAATTCCTGATATATGCCTTGGAAAGATTATTTTTATTTTTTATTGCTTTTAAAAACATTTGAATTTCCACAAAATATTATTTTCACTATGGTGCTGGATCAGCAAGACTTATAAAGCATTTTAGGACAACTCCTAAACAATGGTGGTGATCTTGCAACTACTCAAACTTTCTTTAGGAATGGGAGATGCTTCTAAATTGTGCAATGCAGTTTTACAAGACCAATAATTGGAAAGGCTGCGGGTGAGTTCCTGTTTGTTGATGTTTAGGAGTAGATCTATGTCAGTTTTACAGCTGGTTTGGTATTGGTATCATACAAGAGAAAATGATATTTAAAGATAGACACCTAGGTATCTGGATGAAAAAGAAAGAACAAAACAAGGGAGTCAGCTAGAAAATCATAGATAATATTCTCAATTTATGTTGTTGTTAATGGTGGTGGTTGCGTTGTCTGACCCATCGTGATCCTACGGACAACATTCCTCCAGGCCTTCCTGTCCTCTACCATCCTCTCGCGTCCATTTAAGCTCACGCCTACTACTCCCATGACTCCAGTCAGCCACCTCAATTTATAGTAACAACAAAAATATTGTTAAAGGCAAAGTCTGACAGCACTGCTGATGCTCATGAAAAAGTAAAATTTGGGAAAAGGATGTAACGTAGAATAAGAAGGGAATGGAATCACAGAACAAAGATTTAAGCAGAAAAGCAGAAATTGAAGCTCAATAAATATTGCATTAAATTATCAGTTAAAAATGGAGGTGACAGGAAAGGAATATGGACAAAAATAATTAGAATTATACATAAAATGGAATAACAGATATAGCAGTAGATTCTGGAATAGAAAAATGGTATGAAAGTGATGAGAAGGACAGCTGAAAAATGCATATGCACTGACAAATGGATAAAAAATTGTACACATAATAACCTTAAAAAGACAGAAATATAAATCAAAGACAGCTATAAGGAAATGGAGAAAAATGTTGCTGTTAGAGTTAGAAAAAAAAGCATTTTTTTCTAAAGGTAAAAGGGAAATATTATTCTCTTGTCTGGTCAGATTTCAGAATTTGAAATGTGTTTGTTTGTTTAGATTGCAATCCCTTCTTTACTTCTTTAAATAAAGGCAGCAAACACAGCCTTCCTATTTTTCCCCACAGAGCCTATTTTTATCATTGAATACCACCCCCAGGCTAAAATAATTTTGTTTTGATAAATCAGTGTTATTCCAACTTCAGAATTACGCGTATACATATATACACCAAGAGACATACCTGGCTTTTAAATAGAATTACTAAAGATGTTGTTTACGCAAAAGAAATCTGTGACAGTCTTTAGTCCCAAACCCTCATCAGGATGTGGGGCTGAAATCTGCCCCAAGGCTAAAAGAAAAATCAAAGAATTTGAAGCGCATAAAAGAAAGCAGTTATTCTGGATATCAACAATGGGATGCTTGCATAGAAGTTAATGTCTTTGACTTAATAAACATCATTAATGCCACAGGACGGCTCCTTAAAACTATAGCAATAAAATAATGGATAATATTCATGTGATGTTTATTTGACAAGGAACAGAACTGTGCTGAGCTGCCATCCATTTTTTGAGCCACTGTTCTATAAAGCTAATCTCGGTTTTGAAAAATAAGTTCCAGCTATAATCAGAAGCAATTTCTCTGTTGCTGAGACGGGAATAGTTTTAGGATCTTGGTGAACATAAGTGGTCCTTCCCAATCCGGAGGCTTCATAGAGTCCGCCGGTCAACGCAAATATTCAAGCTGAAATGGAATAAATTCCACATCTTCTAATTTCCTTTTCCACCAACAGGAGAAAATGAGTTGTTTGGAGAGCATCTTTGCTTACAACAGAGAAGTATGGCATGGCAGGGGACTTGGACGCGCTTTGTATTTTAATTATGTGCTAGAAGAGGACTCCACTCCAAAATTGGATGCAGTCTGGATCAAAATTAAGTTTATATTTAAATTCAATTTAATTCCAATCAAGTAAATGCAGCATTTAATGATTTTAGTGAATCCCTTCTTGTGCCTCATTAAAAATATTATTTGATGACAAATTTTGAGGAGTTGAAGAGGGCCCAAGATCTCCACCTTTGCTCCCAGGATAATCAGTAGGCTGTTCTTATATCTATTACAGCAAAACACATGTAATTATAGGTAATTGTAGTCTATATCATACTTGAAGTGATTTTCTTTTAATTCTCCAGCTGTAAATCCGTCCAATAAGCTCAGGGGACCTAATTAGACTATAGAGTTTGATTTCCTAGTGGGCTTTAATAAGCACAGTTTGTTCCAGAACTTTATCGAGATAAGTCAAAGGCCTACAACTGTGTAGGACTGATGCTGGGGGCATGTAATGCATAGTTTCGTGATATAATTGTGTCTTACATTTCTATTATTATCGAAACCCTGCTGGCACAGGGAATGGCGCCTATAGTTCTGGAGGTAATGGTTCTATTAATTCTGATCTGTAGGGGTCAGAGTGATAATGGCAGGTCTAAGGGGTGAATGTGAAAGCTAACTGCAGATCTTGGTTTTATGGAAATTACACAGAAGGAAACTCTTTTGTGTTAACCACATGTTTATAGAAGTGCAACAGCTAGGAATAATTGCTTGTAAATAACATCAAAGGAGGGGGGGAGGAATTTCACATTACAGTTATTTTTTTTTGCTCTCTGAATCTAACAATGACTAGCTATATGAGATCTAACCTGGAGACTGAGCATAAGTTATACTTGAAGAAAGTTCCACCTTTACAGTAGTTGCCAGAAACTTCATGTAGAGTTGGAAGAATTTTCTTTCTTTCTGAAAACTCTGGTTAGCTACCATAACCTCATGTAGGCAATCTTGAGGGACTATTCTATTTCTGCTATATGGCATCAGTGAGATACATTTGACTTGAGAAGATGATCCTAGATATACCCAGGATACACCTAGATACACCCATGTTACACCCATCCTCTGTGAGCTGCACTGGCTCCCTATTGATCTCCGAATGCGCTTCAAGGTGCTAGTTGTTACCTTTAAAGCCCTACATGGATTAGGACATGGCTACCTAAGAGACCGCCTCCTGCCACATATCTCCCAACGACCAACAAGATCTCACAGGTTGGGCCTCCTCCAGGTGCCGTCAACCGGATAATGCCAGCTGGCGGCCCCCCAAGGGAGGGTCTTCTCTGTAGCTGCGCTGGCCCTGTGGAACGATCTACCCGTAGAGATCCGGACCCTCACCACTCTCCCGGCCTTCCGTAAAGCCACCAAGACCGGCTGTTCCGGCAGGCCTGGGGCTGTTGACTAATGTCCAGCCCCACTTAGACAGAATGGATGGTGTGTAATTTTAACAATTGTATTTTTTATTTTCAAATTTTTTAAATGCTTTTCTATCTTGTCTGTAAGCCGCCCAGAGTCCCAAGGGAGTGGGCGGCATACAAATTTTATTAAATTGAAAAATTGAATCCTGCAGATCGAACACTTTCAGTGTATCACTGGATTAGATGGTCTACTGTCTCTCTCTCGATATATAAGTAGGTTTCTCTCATGATGTCTGGCATCATAGTATGTTACGCTTCCTTCTTGGAGGTGAGCTGGTTGCCTTTGTGTGGATTTCTGCTGTTTGTAATCTGACAATATTTCTACCATGAGTGAGCCACCTACCGAGATCACGTGGGGAAAAAAACACTGGTTGCTTTTTGGGCAGGTAAGAGAAGCAGCACCATATCGACTGTAAGATAGATTTCCAGGTTCTCTTCTTGACTCTTTGATTGCTGAGTTAAGGTTAGCAAAGACATCCCAGAGGTTGGGTTGAAACTTCTTTGTGCAATGCTTCTCTCAGCAGGAACGTGCAGCCCTATTGAATTGTTCTCACCAAACCACGAGATCTACGGGTTGAAATAAAAGAACACCTTCCCCCTCCTTTGTGGCTCTAACCCCCTAACCCCCTTCCCCCCTACTTCCCCCCGTAACTTGGATGATTAAATGTGCATTGTGGCAATGAAGATTTTGAGAGAGAGAGAAGATAAAAGGTTCTGCGTTTTCATTCCCCGGTGTCAAGAGTTTGAATCAATACCTCTGTTAATCAGGGATGAGATGAAGTTGAGCATCTGAGGATGGCAATGCTATATCCCTGTTTTCATTTAAAATAAATCAATGCATTTAGCATAGTGGGGGGGGGATTTGTGTTTTGGCACTCAGGTTGGGGAGTTTGGGGCAAAACAGCATGATTCTTTCATACCTGCTGTATTGACCTCGCAGGAACCTCAGAGAAGCAATAACTGGGGAATGGTATATATTTCAAAGACACATCAATTCACTTTAATTGAGCTCTCCTATGGCTGACAAGTTTGAGGATAATTTTTCTTTCAGTTTCCTGACTAAGCAGCTTTCTTGCTGCAGCTTTTTACAAGTTTCCACCGAAGACCTGGACGGGGGGGGGGGGGGGGAGAAGGGGGCACAAAAAGCAAATGCAAATGCATGGCACAGTCTTTCAAAATACCTTTGTTGCTGATAGCTTTCTATTGTACAACAGAATAGCTGTATATTCTTTAAGTCAATGAAGGTGAACCACATTATGACATCTCTCTGGGTCAATCGGGAGGGGTGGGGGGGATGAAGTAACAATACACTTGCTTGGTAGAAAACATTCAGCTTTTAGCTAGTTTAGTAACTCATATTCTAAGTGTATCTGATGTTTTTGACCTAGTATATTGCAGTTTGGTCAATGAGTTCGAACAGGTTAAACGTTTCTTCACCCATTTTTATTTGTGTTTACTGATTGTCTTGAAAGTTTACCTAGTAAACTTTCTTTGTGATGCCTTTTTCTTTATTTTAACAGTTTTTAGAATAATAAGGAAAAAAAAACATTTTTGATTATAATATAACATTATATTATAACATGGCTTTTTCGGCGGCTTCCAAACCGAGTCTTCCAGCAGTGACCGCTCTGGACGTATGCTCTAGAGTACAACCATAGAGTGTACACCCAGAGCGGCCACTGCTGGAAGACTCGGTTTGAAAGCTACCGAAAAAGTGAATGCTGGCTGGGGAATTCTGGGAGTTGAAGTCCAGACATCTTCAAGTTGCCAAGGTTGAGAAACACTGCTCTAAATCGTGGTGAAGTGAAAGAAAATATGCTGGGCACCATTACATGGGTGATGGTAGATCAATATCTTGATCTCTTTATAAATTCTAAAGGAAACTGAACTTGTTTAGGGTTAGGGTTAAGACTTTTTCAGCACCCAATAATACTTTTACAAATTGATCTTTATTTTTATTCAGCTGTATTAAATCTGCAACTCATCTAATGCTGTCTGTCATTTGCTTAGTTTTTCTAAACTTCGCTTGATCTTTCTTAATAACAAACAATCTCACTTGCTGTGATCTATTTGCTAACAATGCTTAAAATCTTTGTATCAACATTAATCAGCAAGATTGGACACACACTGAGTAGGATGTTTGCTGGTTTTTCTACAACTGTAATATAAGCTTGATTAAATGTTGTTGAGAGTATTCCCTTATCAAATATCATACGATTGACAAAGTTTTGCCGTCAAAATATCTATAAATGTTTTATACCACTCAATAGGAAATTCATCCAGTCCTGGGATATTAACATTTGCTGTTTATAACACTCTTTTTTTTTTAATCTCTACCTCTGCCAGTGTAGCAAATAAAAGTTTGTATAACGTAGTGAGACTATTTCATCATACAGACAGAAGATTGATTTCCAAAACATTCCACATGTGTTTATCCGCACGAAAAAAGGATGGAAATGAACTGAAGGAAATGAAAACCTCAGCAAACTGTCTGCATTTTCTGCAAGTTATTCTGAAAATAACCTGGGATATGTAGGAAATGACCCAGGGAGGGGTCAAATACATCATCAGTCTCAAGTTACTTCGTACTCACAAGAGAACTATGTCTATACCGCCTTGAATTCCATTGATTCTTATCACTGCCAATTTGCTTTAACTACTATTAGTAGTTCTTAAGCTTGTAATAGACTTTTATATTAATTTAAACTGCCTGGATTTCCTTATTTCCCCGGCACTTGACAGGAAATATGGAATAAAGAGAAGAATATGAAATATTCAGATACTCAGTGTATTTATAAATGTTAGCCTTTGGTTTGAAGAACTTTCAATAAGAAGGGCTCCATAATGTCCATTCAAAAGCATTATTTGCTTTCATTATTTGCACTCAGAAGGAAAAGGGCTCCGCAGAAGAATTATGGTTACACAGAAGTAAAAAGCAGAAACTAAAATACAGCATGTATGTGTTCGTTTAGATATTTGTGCATGTATATGTGAGCATCACACCACAGAATTAGTCCTTTGTATTATTTTTAGTATGATTTAACATTGCACATAATAAGGAGCTTAATCTTGCAATCAATTCTCAGCAGCAATAGCAATAGCAATAGTTAGACTTATATACCGCTTCATGGGGCTTTCAGCCCTCTCTAAGCGGTTACAGAGTCAGCATATTGCCCCCAACAACAATCCAGGTCCTCATTTTACCCACCTCGGAAGGATGGAAGGCTGAGTCAACCTTTGAGCCGGTGAGATTTGAACCGCCGAACTGCAGTCAGCTGAAGTAGCCTGCAGTGCTGCATTTAATCCACTGCGCCACCTTGGCAGGAGAGCCAGGTTTAACATAGCTGAGAATGGGCAGGTGTTTATTCTTCATGTTTTACCTAGCACATTCAGAGAAAGGAAACTATCGGTGCATCAAATATTTTCCAAAAGACAGTCATTACATTCTAGTGATGAGGAAGTTTCCTGGGATTTGTTTGGATTTGGTCATAAGTACAGTATAAATGGATTCACACACACACACACATACACACAAACCCACAAAACCCTCAGGAACAAAACACAACCTGGCAAAAGCATCAGAGTGGGCTTCAAAAATTTCAGCAATGGGATCTCTGCCCGGTAGCTGGGTGGGCATGGCCTAGTTTGTCTCCTGCGCCATATGGTTGCAGAGGGGGGACGGGCTTTTTGCCTTCTCCAGGCTCCGGAAGCTTCCCTTGATCTTCTCTAGCTGCCATGAAGTGGTTCAGTGGAGGAGGCTGGCCTTGTTCCTTTAATAGTGTCCCATAATGTACTGTAAATAAAGATGGCTTGTATAACAAAAAAGGTCAATTAACTGAGTTGCTGTTAAAGACACACAGTCACTGCTAAAAAAAAGTTTTTAAAAAGTTCCGACAATCAGCCATGCCACACAATTCCTAGCATTTTTTACTCACGGTTCAGGCGAACCGGTAGTATTTTTTACTATCAGTTTTGGCAAACTGGCCTGAACTGGTAGCATTTCACCCCTGAGTCAAGCTATTCTCCAAAGAACCTGAAGGCAGAACAAGAAGCAATGGGTGAAATTAATCAAGGAGAGAAGCAACTTAGAACTAAGGAGAAATTTCCTGACAGTGAGAAGAATTCACCAATGGAACAACATGTCTCCAGAAGTTGTGAATGCTTCAACACTGGAAGTCTTTAAGAAGATGTTGGATAGCCATTTGTCTGAAACGGTATAGGGTTTCCTGCCTAGGCAGAGGGTTGGACTAGAAGACCTCCAAGGTCCCTTCCAACTCTGTTATTCTAATCTATTCTATACGGGTGTATATTTTGGAAAGAGGTTGGTGGGATAGAAGGTGGCCATCATATATGGCAGTGTTTTTCAACCTTGGCAACTTGAAGATGTCCGGACTTCAACTCCCAGAATTCCCCAGCCAGCATTCGCTGGCTGGGGTATTCTGGGAGTTGAAGTCCAGACATCTTCAAATTGCCCAGGTTGAAAAACACTGATATATGGAATAATATTTTATCTTATTCCCAGAAATAACCACAGGACACTAAATAATAATGATCCAATTTCTGGGGAATGAAGAGAGAAGGAGGCAGCATTATGCACAGAGGTGAAAAGGAAGTAATGACACATTTTTTTAAAAACATCAGCTGCTAATAATAGTTGTGCCATGAAGAATAAAGGCTGTAAAGGTATAGAGATATTGCTCAGAACAAAGCTAACAGACCCTCTTAAAGCTACTGGTGCTATATAAATTGATACGGAATTTGAGCCCTGATTCATCAGCTACAGGAGTTGAGAGATTAGCTTTCTGTGGCAATGCAGAAGTGCGCCCTTTCTGTGACTAGATCAAAGACAAAGCGCACACAATCACTGAAACACCAGCTGCCGGGATATCTTTCAAAAACACTACAGTAAATACTTGTTGTTCAGACTGAATCAGAAAATGGGATATGATTTCAAAGAATTTATAAATTCAGCGAGGGAGGAAATCAGCTTCCGGCCATATGGTCTGCTATAGTGAAGTCTTCATCTGACTGTCTGTATATATTGTATATAACTACACATCTTTACCTCCATCTCTACTTATATCAATAGTCACAGTCTGTGTGACACCAAGCTTTTGACAATCAAGTGAATATCAAACTTGTATGTTTGGCTATTGATGAATGGCTAAACACAAAAGTTGTTTGTGAGCTTCCAAGAATGATTCTGTTTGGCTTTAATAGCCATCATTTTTCCTTGTTCATACACAACTCTTCTCTTGAGAAGAAAAGAAAAGCCTCTTTCTCCATCTATAATGATATTCAAAAGGGAGGGGAAAGTACTGCATTAAATAAAGCAGCACTCACATGTGTTAGTAATTGCTTGCTCAGCTTGCTAAACCAACATAAATTCAATATGTCAACTCAGAGGGGTGTTTGTTACTTATTAAGCATTTGTCCAATTAATTTATTGGCACAATGGTAAGAAAACTGCTCAAAACTGGCATATATTTTTTTAAAAAAATTATGAATCAGGCATACCCTACAGTGGGAAAAAAAATATGATTGACCAAATTATTTCTTATGAGTACAATTAACTTTGTTTTAAAACTCTGAGTCAGTACAAAATATGCAGTTATAAATAACAGTTCAAGTAGATCAGTTTTAGATCAAAATGAGATTAACTGCATTCCCGTTTTGTCAGCCATGAGAGAATTGGAATTTGTGATAAGAAGGTAGTTAATTTTGAAAAGAACTTTAAAAATGAAGTGGGGTTTTTTGTGTGTGTGTGTGTTCCAGGTCTACAACAACTATGTTAAGATAGTTGACATGAGATAGTTGACATGGTCAAGTCAAGATGGCAGCTTCCATGTATCTGAAGTCTTAATCCTTTTATGTATATGTTAATGTTGCATTTAGATACAAAAAGTTGGGGTTTTGATTGTGTGATTGTAACCATTTTGACTTGTTTGACAGTCCTTCCCAATTCTGCAGATGTTGCTATTCCAAGTCCACTTAAATAATACTTATAGGCTTCCATAATATATGTTTATATAAGGGGGAAAAGGAATAAATGTTTTCTATCAAATTTATTTTGGGTATATGAAAAATAAAGTCAGTTTATCAGCAGTCTTGGCTACAAACGTATCTTCAGATCCTATCCCTGTAAGGAAAATACAGGAAGCTAAGAAGCTGTTTTAATGGCAAGTTATATTATACACTTATCTAGCTCATATGGAAGAGTTTCTTTAACTACTTTTTCTTTCTGATCATTTTAACTTCAGCGAGAAGGGACAAAGCAAAATAATAGCTAAACATTGGGGGAACATTGGTAAATTAATAAATGCACAAAAGTTCAAAGATCGCACCTAGAATCCTTAAGGAAGTATTCCAAATGGAAAAAACTCAGAGTCTCATACTAAGATGTAAGTTGCTTAAGTTGAAAATGAGAAATACAAAATGAAGGCCAAGGGGAAAAGTAAGATGGAAAAGATTAGCGGAAGCATCTGCAAGTACTTTCTTGTGTATCACTTGAATGTGAGATGGACCCCTGTATAGAATGAATGAATGAATGAATGAATGAATGAATGAATGAACCAAATCAACACACATAAAATTGAGGCTTGCATTGCACTGTTCCGCCCACTGCCTTGCCAGTTAGACATGCACACATCTATAGACACCACAGAGAAAGAGAAACAGAAAAGAATTTCAGAGATTAAGTAGGTAGAAGTTCAAGATAAATAAATTAGACTAATACCCCAAATATTTGGCTATTAGCCATTCAACTCCCCCACCCCGGTCCTTGGTTATAGGTGTCAGAATATGTGAATACAAGAATAAATAGGGAAATTAAAAAGTATCTTCATAGTTCTCTTCTGTCCTTTCATAAACACATTATAAATATTTCAGCAATTCTCACAATAGGCACGATGCTACAATCTTCGTTCCTACAGCTGAACAAAGTTAAAAGTTATACAATTTTAGTGGGGAGGGGAGAATTGCTTCATATTTTAAAAGGGAAATATGATATATTCCCAAAGGAATTCAATTATTTCTAGGGTGCATGCTGAAGTATTTGGGGGTATTTTTTCCCCATATTTTTGCAGTACACTATTTTCTTTGGGGATAAACAACATTGTGAACAATAACATCATAAGGCTGAAGAAAGGAGAATAAAATTGTAAACCCCAAAAAGGTAAAAGCAGATGATGAAGAAAAAAGCTCATAAATCTAGTGTTCAGCAGAGCTGTATGTATCTTTTTATCCTTGCAAACTCTCCTTACTTCTATAGCATCCATATGTGGCTTCAGAGTTTGATTTTTGTTCTGAAAACCCTTCACCCTCTCTTTTCACGAGGCTCTCGTCAACTCCAAGGAACCATGACTTTCATGGTCCTCCTTTTCTTCATTCCAATCCATTCTTCATCTCTCTGTTCTGCAACTTTCTTTTACATTTCCCTTGGCAGCCCCAACTCTCATTTTTGCATAACAAAGTGGGTAGAAGCACACTTTTAAGAGCAATTTTCCTCTATTAAAAAAAAAGGTAATTAAAAAGTGTTTCGAGAGATATCATATCCTTGCTGGAGACATTCCAGTAGGAAAACCATGTTCTCGTGCACAGACTATGATACACAGAATGTGATGAAGTGTGCTGCAGCAGACGAAAGCTTCTGCTTTTTAATAAAATGTGTCAATTGAAAAAGGCTCAAACTAATTTATAGCCTTATTTGGGCATTCAAAAACCAGGTGTTCGGACCAAGGAACATTCATTCTCTACCAATGTCATTCAAATGAGGTTTGGAGGCTCTTGCACATTCAGCATAATATTTATTTATGCATCTATTAATTGATGTTTAAGGCCATTTACTTGGCAATGAATCTGCAGGGAATAGATCTAAGTGTAATTGCAATCCAGATAACACAAGAGCAATATCAAAGAGGGATTAGCTTGAACTCTATTACCCAGATATGATAGACTAGTAGAACTGTGAAAATATTCCAATGGTGCTTCATATCAACAAATACCTGAACAAACATTACTCTAGAACACTTTCTGTGAATTTAAGTTGCATCTCACATCTCTTCGGAGGAAAGATCACACAGTTTTGGCATCAACATACAGTAACTATTACTCCTTAATTTCAGAGAACTGTCAACATACAGTAACTATTACTCCTTAATTTCAGAGAACAGTAACTATTACTCCTTAATTTCAGAGAACTTATTTAAGTTTAATTATTTATTTTCTTGACTTTGCTCTTAAATTTTCCTGTGATACTTTGGTTACTAATTCCTGGCTGCATTCTTCAAAGAGTTCCTTCAATACTGATAATATTATTAACAGTATTATTAAATTATTATTATAGAGTGTAATTTTATGTAATTTTTAAAGTTATGGTATTAATTGGCATCACAAACAGGTTTGTGTGTGTGTGTGTGTGTACAATATATATGGCTTATAATCTTTAGTCCCTATAGTCTAGTTTCTAAACTAATAACCTTTATTGTGATTTTGCAAAAACCACAATAACAAAAATAAATGTTTCCCATGAGTAGCTGTTTATTTTTTTATATAACTGATTTCAATATCTGCAGTAAAAGTTAATATCTGAAATTTATCCATTTATACATTTCTTAGTTCAAAATGTTACTGAAATTTTTGCTGTCTATTTTAAATTCTTTAATTCCTAGGCTTATAATTATAATTATTATTTTTTTGTTGAGAGTTGAAGATAAGCTTACCTAATGAAGACTTTTTTCAAACTTGACATTCTGAAGGTCTCTAATTGCATTAACCTAATGGATAGGCAACATCTGAAGGTGATTAAAAAGTGCAAATGTAATGCCTTTTAAAAAGCTCCACCATGTTGCAAGCAAAATGGCTGATGCCACCATTTCCCAAGGCTCAAACCTGCAGAATACCAGTCTATTGCTGTCTTCTTGTGAGGAACAGTTGCCTAGAACACAAGGAGGTGATCTCCCTTTCTCTCCTTATCTACTCACAAGTTACTTGATCTTTGCTGCAGTTTTCAGGTCACTGTATCTTTGTACTTTTGAGTTTTTCAATAGTTTTTTTAAAAAGTACAGTCCCAACAGAATGATCTCTTATTTCTAGGCAGACCAAAGAGGAGGAAAGACCCCTCCCCAAAAGAATCTCAGTGCTTAGATGTAGAAAATTTGATTAAATTAATGATCTCCATTTGGTATCTTGAATGGAGGCCCTAACATGCTCTTATTTCGCGGATCCCACTTTACGTGTGGTATTTTATTGCGGTATGTGCTATTATGTTTTTGTAATATAAATATTTAAAATTTATTTGGACTTTTAAAAAGTGTATTCATCATTTAATATTTAGACGTATTAGATGTTTAATACAAATTATATGGTTCATTTGGAATTCTGCTTCCAGCCTTTGAGAATTCTGAAAGCTCAGGTCAAATTCATATTTGTCAATAAAGCCTCATGAATTTTTCACGAAATAGCAATAGAGTGCTTAGGTCAGTCTAATTGCTGTGGAGTATAAAAACTGATACATATCACAGGCATTCAAAGAAGCCCAAATAGAAAGCAATACAAATTTCATATTATAAATTTCTTCTGTGCTAGCAAAAACCTGGTGAGACTGAATAAATGAGCAGCAGGATAAACAGAGAGGAAGGCGGGGATGAGAGCAATAAAGTACTAGAGAACAAATGTTCTGTTGCATGTACTATAGTTGCCTCTCCTTGCTTCAAACTGTTTGATTATTTCATGGCTATCTGCAATTATTCATTGCCGTCTCCAATCTGATTCCGTCCTGACTTCATAAAACATTGATCCACATGCTGAAAAAAATTAAAATGACCATTTTGACAATGGTAGAGAAGAACTCCATGAAGAATTACTCTATTGCTGATTCCAAATTGAGATGATGATGCTTCTTGAGAGGAGAAATGTACTTTGGGAGGGTGGCGCAGTGGTTAAATGCAGCACTGCAGGCTACTTCAGCTGACTGCAGTTCTGCAGTTCGGCTGTTCAAATCTCACCGGCTCAGGGTTGACTCAGCCTTCCATCCTTCCGAGGTGGGTGAAATGAGGACCCGGATTGTTGTTGGGGGCGATATGCTGACTCTGTAAACCGCTTAGAGAGGGCTGAAAGCCCTATGAAGCGGTATATAAGTCTAACTGCTATTGCTATTTTTCTGGAGCCAAATACAAATCTACAAAATATCTGTGAAATGGACTTTTATAAGTTGTGCTCCTCCTTGGATGTGAAAGATCTACCACCAGTGAGGTGCACAACAGCTGTTTCAAGAGTGAATTATTGCAATTGCAACAACAGTTCAGGATTTGGTGTTAGAAGTTGATTTAGCAATGGAGCTGTAGCAGAATGCAACAACCAGTATGTTGAATACTAGCGCGGGAAATACAAGCGCGGGGATAAAGGACTCCCCTTCTGATTGGTTCCCGGGCGGAGCCGGTTCAATCCTCGCCCCGATTGGTCGAGCTATTCGACGCCCCATTGGCTCCTCGTTCAAACCCGGGGGTATAAATGTTTGGCGCGAACCACGCCACGTTGAATCGTAGTCACTCTGTTCTCAATAAAGGTTGCTGTTGCATACCCGCTTGTCGCGTCCCCTTCCCTTCGCTCCAAGATGCAAAACTGGCGACGAAGGTGGGATGCCGATTCCCGCGACCACGGAGTAGAACAAGCCAGCTGCCACCGCGTCTGAATCAGCACGAACGTTATCTCAGGCTGAGAACTCCGGCAGCGAACGCAAAATTTTCTCCGCCCTCTTCCTCCCCCCTCTCTGGCTCCACACCACGATGGCATCGGCGCTTCCTCCTTTCGCGCCATTCGGATCCGCCGGAGAATCATGGGACGGCTTCATGGAGCGTTTCGAGTGCTACTTAATCGCATCGAGGAACCAGGCACAGACCGACGAGGAGAAATGCAGTTTCTTCCTGTCTTGCTGTTAGCCCTCCATGTTCGCCTCTGCGAGAGCCCTGGCCGCCCCGAGGCCAGCCTACAAACTCGGGTGGGACGAGCTGATGTCCAGGCTGAGGAACCACTACGCTCCCTCACCCTCTCTGATCGCACGCCGCTTCACCTTCCGCCGCCGAGTGCAGAAGCCCAACGAATCCATCAGCCAGTTCCTAGAGGCTTTGCGCACCGTGGCCGCCCAGTGCGATTTTGCAGACCTGGAGGAGAACCTCGTAGAGCAGTTTGTATGCGGGGTCCGCGACGCGCATCTGCGCAGCCGAATGCTCCAGAACCACAAAATCACCTTGGTGCAAGCCGTGGAGACCGCGCGAGCAGCGGAGCTCTCCGAACAATCCACGGCCGACATCGAACGCCTCCAGCTGAAAACCCCCGCGCAAACCGCCGCGGGGCCTTCCACCCAGACGAACCTCGTCGACGACCTCTCTCCTGCTGAAGACGAGGAGGAGGAAACCGTCGGACAAATGAGGACGCAGCCGAAGCGGAGGCCACACCAGCAACCACCGACGCCAGCTCAGCCAGCCTCAAACGCACCTTGCCGCGGATGCGGCGGCCGCCACAGCCGCACATCCTGCCCGTTCCGTTCTGCCGTCTGCCGCCGCTGCCGAGGAGAAGGACACCTCGCCAGGGTCTGCCGGGCTCTCGTGCCAGCCCCATCGTTCATGCAGCCCAGCGACCAGCGCCAGGCACCGCAACGCCGCCAACAGCCACGTCCCGCGAGGCGAGCTGAGGACTGCCACTCAACCTACCAGCCCTCCAGCGCCGACTGCGTGGTCTACCAGGCTTCCCACGTTCCCGCCGGCGATCGCAAAATCAGCACCGCCGTCCGTCTCGAAGGTCAGCTTTGTCGAATGGAGGTGGACTCCGGGTCTTCCCGTTCTCTCCTATCTTGGGCCCTGTTTTCCCGCCTTTGTCCCGGGGTTCCCCAGAGCAAATTGCGCCCCGTCGGGGTCTCCCTCCTAGACTACCAGGGAAAGGGGATTCCCACGGCAGGAATATCCCACATCCGAGTGGAATACGGAGACTTTAAGGGGAAACTCCCAGTTCTAATCGTCAGGAACGATCTGCCCGCTCTCCTTGGGTTGGATTGGTTTCCCGCCTTGGGCCTCACCATAGAGGGGGTGCACAGAGTAGTTCCCCTCACCGTAGATAGCGTTCTAGACGAGTTCGCAGATGTGTTCGATGGGAAATTGGGCTGTTATAAGGGCACCCCCATTTCCCTCTGCCTCGATCCCCAGGTCGCTCCCATCAGGCTGAAGGCACGCAGGGTCCCCTTCGCATTGAGAGCAAAGGTAGACGCTGAACTTGATAAGCTTATAGAGCAGGGGGTAATCGAGCCCGTAGATCACGCCCGTTGGGAAACCCCCATAGTCCTCCCGGTCAAACCCGACGGATCGGTGAGAATATGTGCCGACTATAAGTCGACCATCAATTTGGCCCTGCAGGCAAATCCATATCCGGTCCCCGTAGTGCAACACCTACTCCACTCCTTAGGGCAAGGCCGCATTTTCGCCAAGCTAGATATGGCACAGGCCTACCAGCAGCTTCCCGTAGACGACGATGCGGCTACAGCCCAGACCATCGTCACCCACCGCAGGGCCTTCCGTTGCCGCCGCCTCCAATTCGGCGTTTCGGTTGCCCCGGGGATTTTTCAGAGCCTCATGGAGCGGTTGCTCCACGGGCTCCCAGGCGTCGTGCCCTACTTCGACGACGTCCTGGTCGCAGCCCCCAGCCACTCGGAACTCCTGAAAATACTGCGGGAGGTCCTCACACGTTTTAGGGAGGCAGGACTGAAACTAAAGCGCAGCAAATGCGAAATTGCTGTTCCCAAAGTAGAATTTTTGGGTTTCCTCATTGATGCCCAAGGCATCCACCCCACTCCTTCCAAAGTCGCCGCCATCAAAAACGCACCTGCACCCACCTCTAGGGCGGAATTGCAGGCATTCCTGGGGCTTTTAAATTTCTACGCCCCGTTTATTCCCCACAAGGCGTCGCTAGCTGAGCCGCTACACCGACTGCTTGACCGGTCAGCGGCCTGGCAATGGGGTAGCCGTGAAGCGCACGCGTTCGCGGCTGTAAAAGACATTTTGACCTCGTCGGCAGTCCTAATTCAATATAGCGACAGGATGCCCCTAGTTCTGACTTGCGACGCCTCTCCCTATGGCATAGGGGCGGTCCTGAGCCATGCCCTCCCGAACGGCTCAGAGGCCCCCATAGCCTTCTATTCCCGGACACTCTCCTCCACGGAGCGGAACTACAGCCAAATCGATAAAGAAGCCCTGGCTGCAGTGTCCGGCATCAAGCGGTTCCATGACTACCTCTATGGTAGGAATTTCACCCTTGTCACGAATCACAAGCCACTCCTGGGGCTACTGGCAGGCGACAAGCCAACCCCCCCCCCCATTTTGTCTCCCCGCATGACACGCTGGACGGAGTTCCTAACGGCGTATTCGTATACGCTGTTATACCGTCCGGGTAAGCAGCTAGGGCACGCAGACGCCCTGAGCCGTTGCCCCTTGCCAGAGACGGACACAGCCCACGTGCCCGCTCTCTCTATTTTGTCCATCGCCGAATCCGACCTCCCCGTCTCTGCCGCGGACGTCGCAGCTTGCACAAAAGCCGACCCCGTCCTATCCCAAGTAGCTTCATGGGTCTTGAGGGGTTGGCCCACGGAAAAGGTAGCGGAAGGATTCCGACCATTTAAAGCACGACAAGCAGAACTCGCCCTACACGGGGGTTGTCTTGTCTGGGGGGACAGGGTAGTGATCCCCACAGCCCTGCGGGCACGAATCCTGCCCGCACTCCACAAAAACCACCCAGGCATAGCGCGAATGAAAGCCTTAGCCCGTAGCTATGTGTGGTGGCCCTTGCTAGATTCAGAAATTGCAGACTACGTAGGCCGCTGCAGGATCTGCCAAAACTCTAGGCCGAATCCCCCCACAGCCGCCCCCCGGGAGTGGGAAATCCCTAGAGGCCCATGGTCCCGTTTACACATTGACTTCGCCGGCCCCTTCCACGGCCGAAACTTCATGATAGTAGTCGATGCTTACTCCAAGTGGGTGGAGCTGGTGATCATGACCTCCACCACAGCAGAGAGTACAGTGAGGGCCCTTCGTAAGATGTTCGCCACCCATGGGTTACCGGATGTGATAGTCTCAGATAATGGGCCCCAGTTTACCTCCAACACGTTCCAAGAATTCCTGGCCGAACAAGGAATCAGACACGCAGCCACAGCCCCTTATCACCCAGCTAGTAACGGCCGGGCGGAGCGCGCAGTTCGCTCAGCCAAAGAAGCCTTGGGCCGCATGGACCAGGGCGACTGGCAAGAAAGAGTGGCAGCTTACCTCTTGAGCCAGCACTCCATACCCTGCCCAACGACTAATAAAAGTCCCGCGGAGCTCTTGATGGGTAGGAGACTGCGTACCTCCCTAGACAGGCTCCATCCACTTTACGCAGGGGATCTGCCGAGCAACCTGGGGGCCCTCCCTTCCCACGCGTTTAAGTTAGGGGATCCTGTATGGGCCCGCTCCTTTTCTGGGGATCCACGGTGGGTTCCCGCAACCATCACAGCTCTGACCGGCCCCTGTTCCTTCAGGGTCGGTCTGGCCGACGGAACACAATGGAGGCGCCACGTGGACCAATTAAGGCGACGCCTCCCCACGGAAACAGACGGCCCGAGCCTCTCAGACACCCACTCTCAGCACGAACCACCCTCGATGACCTCCCCCCCAACGGACCGCCTCCACCCGGGGAACGGGGGACCAGCCGATACAAACTTTTCGGACAGACGCGCCTCACCCGGCTACTTCCTTCCTCGAAGCCCTTATCGAGACTCTGAACCTACACCCCAACCAGACTGCGCGGGGCCGCTGCCGGACACTCCTGTTGCCACGGAAACGCCACCCCGGATAAATGGACATTGGGCACGGGGCCCGGGGCCAGCGCCATCTCACGAGGCCGCATCGCAGATTCACCGCCCCGCCACAGACACACCTCCGCCGGCGCCCCCCCCCCCGACGACAACCGCCGGGGAACTACGAAGGTCGGGACGAGAACGTCGCCACCCCACCTATCTACAAGACTATGTTTGCCCTTCCTAAGGGAACTCTTTGACTAGGGGGGGAGGGGTGTTGAATACTAGCGCGGGAAATACAAGCGCGGGGATAAAGGACTCCCCTTCTGATTGGTTCCCGGGCGGAGCCGGTTCAATCCTCGCCCCGATTGGTCGAGCTATTCGACGCCCCATTGGCTCCTCGTTCAAACCCGGGGGTATAAATGTTTGGCGCGAACCACGCCACGTTGAATCGTAGTCACTCTGTTCTCAATAAAGGTTGCTGTTGCATACCCGCTTGTCGCGTCCCCTTCCCTTCGCTCCAAGATGCAAAACAGTATATTGAAAGATTGTCTTGAAACAAACACTGTGGTTATTTTCCAGATCCAATGCAAAAGCTCATCTTGAAGTAGAGTTTTATGTGGCTTGTGTCCAAGTTATCTGTAGAATGACCTAAAACTGTCTTCACTTTCAGATGGCAAGTCTTGAAGGATTTGCCTTAGATATCTTCAACAGATAAATCTGCTTCTTCCCCTGTGAAACAGACTATTATTAAAACTGAGGCAGCCCTCCACTATTTCAAATGAAGTGGCGCTTCAAACACATTTAGCCAGACTTTCTAATGATTTATAGTTAGGATTTTAATCTGTGCTTTTATCTGCATATATTTAATGTTATTTTTTTTATAGATGTTCCTATTGTATCTTTGTAAGCCACCCACATCCTTTAAAGAAGTATATCTTTCAGGCTACCCCTAAAGCTATATTCAACAATTTACACTATATTAATAACTTTCTGTAATAGAAAAGGAGAGGGGAATGCTTCTGAAATCTTGCCAAGAAAACTGCAAAGACTTGTCTGGGAATCCACCAGGAGTCCAGACTGACTCAAAGATATATCCCTCCCCCCCACATATATACACCTGTCAAAAAATATGACAGGAAGGTTGTCAGGATTTACACCAGACATAACAACAAACTTTGGCTCTCCAGGCACATAACTTCATGTTCAGGAGCTATTTTTACAACTCAACATAACAAGCTAGAATTGTGTGTGTGAGAGAGGGGAAAATTGCAATCTTCAGTAGCTTTACTAACAAAATATTTGGAATTTCCTTGAGTCAAAATGTACCCTTGATCCCCCCACAAAGATAGGAAAGACTGTAAATCTTAAAAATTCTACAGAATATATTTGCATTCATTTTTTTTTAAAAAAACCCTCCCAATTTCTTCTCTTTGGGCAAAAATAATTGATACAGACCATTGTCCATTAGTACAGGTGACTTATATACGCACCATTTAGTCTTCTACAGTCAAACTGCTGATCATCTGTTTTTAAAATCTCCCAATAGTTATCTAACTGCTACAGCTACGAAATAGGTATGGCATTTGATAAACAGATTTTAATTTCTGTCATTACTTATTTCTTGCTACATTTATTTGGGTTGCTACTCTAACTAACTTAATTTGGATATAATAATTGTGGCTTCTGATGTATCTGTTTTCTTTATATTTATTTTATATAGAGTAAAAGACAAATCTAAAAAAAAAAGAATATGAGAAAATGTGCAAAAAAGAAGAAAAAAGAGAAGAAAGAAATGAAATATAATGACTTCTGACTTTGCTTCAACAGATAATTATAATTTTATAATCCATTGTCCCTCTCAGATATTATATAAACCCCTTTAGCCCCTCATTTAATTGACATCTTTTTAAATCTTCTAACGGATAAAGCATATCATTGTTTCCTTCTTTCAGCAAAAATATCCATGCAAGGTTTCTACTCTTTCAGAAAAGTTTTTGTTTTCATTCTTTTTTTTACTAAATAGGTCAGCTTTGTCATTTCAGCTAATTCTGATATTTTTCATAATCTATTCCTCCATGAGTTAGATTATGATTTTAAATACAATTTTATTATTTTTGTGTATATAGATATACTACCATGTATATGTAGCTAGCTAGCTGGCAAGATTGATATAGATCTATATCAATATAGTTATAGATGATATAGATACAGACATAGATGATAGATATAGATGATATAGATATAGATGATATAGATATAGATGATATAGATATAGATGATATAGATATAGATGATATAGATATAAATACACATACACACATACAAACATACATATTTGTGTGTGTACGGAAGAAAAACAGAATGAAAAGAGGGAAGAATGAGAAATCAAAATTGGGTAGTAGAAACAAAAAGGAAAGAAGTTATAGAAAAAAGGAATTTCTAACTTATTGAGCACATATATAAGCACAAAACACATAAATAAAATAGAATGACTCTTTTGAGTTAGAATAAACCATAACACATTGTACTTCTATAATCATAAACAAATCTAATCATAAAATCCCAATGTTAAAATTTCATTTCTTTGAGTTTCAAGACAAAAAAAAAATCCAAAAGTAATTTCCAAATAGAAACAAAATTAGATTCTCCACTGTGGGAATTTAATTGTTCTTCCATTAGCAATAGCAATAGCAATAGCAATTAGACTTATATACCGCTTCATAAAGCTTTCAGCCCTCTCTAAGCGGTTTACAGAGTCAACATATCGCCCCCACAGTCTGGGTCCACATTTCACCTACCTCGGAAGGATGGAAGGCTGAGTCAACCCTGAGCCGGTGAGATTAGAACCGCTGAACTGCAGATAACAGTCAGCTGAAGTGGCCTGCAGTACTGCACCCTAACCACTGCGCCACCTCGGTTTATTGAGCATAGAATAATCTTGATGCAGCTATTATATGCAAAATTAATCTGCCAAAATTTTTCCCCCCTAACTCATCCATAAGTCCCAATAAAAAGAATTATGGTTTCTTCATAATGTTTAACTTTAAAGTTCTTTGCATTGTTTTATCAATTTTGTATCCAAGGTTTCTTAGCTTTCTTGCAGGTCCATCATGCGTTATAAACAGTCTCCTGGTTTGAATCAGCTTTGTAACTTTTTGATAATTTCTTTGATTTGACTTTGACTTTTACATACTTTTAAGTTATGTTACAGTGTGAATCAGTGGTGGGTTCCAGATCCCCTTGCAACAGGTACGGTGCAACAGGGCCGGGCATCCACAACATGCATGGGCGCAGCACATACGCAGCATGCACATGTGTACTTACTGCCCGTGATGCTCCAGCTGCTTGGCGGAGAGTCACACAGGTGCCGTATGCTCTGTGCATGGAAGCCCTGATCAGCTCAAATACAGGTAAGGACGGCGGGCGGGTGGGTGGAGCACCATACCGGAATGGTTCCTGGTGCTCTCAGCAGGCACCAGTATGCCCCGTACTGGGGCGTACTGGTTGTACCCCACTACTGGTGTGAATTTAACACATTACCTCCAAAATCTCCATCTGTATATTATGTTCAAAAGTAATAGCCTGTCTTTAACCTGTTCGTATTCTATTTCAAAATTTAACAGAAGTGTATACACTTTTGCTATTATACGTTCATCACTTATGCATAATTCAATTTCATATTGTCTTCTGTGTTTTTCAATTCCATTTATTTTATTATCCATTGTAAACCTTGAGCATGTGAAGCTTCTAATGCATCTTTTATAGGAGAACCACTCCTGCTCCTACTACCAAATGCTTGCTTCAAAATGACTGAAAATATTAAAAGGATAATATTCCCCCCCCCAAAACTGAATTTCTTCCCTTTAACTTTATAAGTGATTTGAAGAAGATAATGTGTCCTCTCTGCCCAGATTTAGAGACTGGCTTTGTATTATTTCATGCACCCTCTGGGTCAGGAGTGTCAAACTCGATTACATTGAGTGCCAGGTGTGAGTGGCTAGCTTGACGTCACTCATCGAGGATCCGTTTCCATCCATGATGGCCTCCTGCAGCCCTCTGCCAGTGGAAACAGAGCCTGGGAGGGCCACACGCGACCTCCATTTTTGCCAGCAGAGGTTGCTTCCCCTGTGGGCCAGATCTAAGTACACTGACTTGAGTTTGACACCCCTGCTCTGGGTTGACTATGAAAAAAGGGGAAGTGTATAGTGGCAACACAACTATTTGCCTTCCAAAGCTGAAAATAACACAGCCATAGCTTCAAAAATATCTCAGGAAAGGCCATAGGAATCCTTCAGTCTCCAAAGACGAATGTATCGTGCTCTGGAAAGCGGTCCAAATGCAGCATCTGGTGTGGCTAAAAAGTCCAATTCGGGAGTGGCAATCCCTTCCACACTGAGGGCAGATACATTCTGTCCCATGCTCAGCCCCCAGATTTTGCTAGTTCCAGGACTACCTCTTTGGCTCAGCCTGCCGAACAAGTGTCTCTTCGAATTGGAGAAGGCCATGTTGCGTCTTTAGCCTCCAAGCTGAACGATCAGAAGTCAAGATTTCCCAACTGTTAATGTCAATTCCCAAGGCCTTTAGATCCCTCTTGCAGATATATCACAGCTGCGATCTCCCTCTGGGGGCACTTTCCCTTCACTAATTCTCCATACAGGAGATCTTTCGGAATCCGACCATTGTCCATTCTCATGACATGTCCAAGCCAGCGTAGACGTCGCTGTTTCAACAGTGTATACATGCTAGAGATTCCAGCACGTTCCAAGACTGCGCTACCAGGAAAGGCCACCAGCCATGTTATTTCTTGATAATGTAAGAGTGAAGCCTGACATTTTTTAGAGATTTTAGAGAGAGCAAAGAGTCAAAAGGAAGCTGAATACATACCGGCTTAGAAAAGGAAAGCAAGAAAATGTGACATGGGGGTCTGTTGAAAAAGGTGCGTTTTTAAAATGTCCAAGATATCTGCTGTTTGCTTGCAGGAGCTTTTACTCTCTCACCCTTCAATCTCTCTTCTATTGCCCTTTGCTCCCTCCTTCACATTCTGTCTCCTCCGCTGGGGCTCTCATGCTCTTCAACCTGATATCTCTTCTCCCACTTTTCCTTTTTTCTCTGTCACCATTCTTTAACCCACTCTAAGACCCAGAGCAGCTTCCCTGGACACGGGCAACATGGAAATGCCCCACTGACATTTTCAGAATGATTTCTGCACAGTTTGGTTTGGTTTATTAGATTTATATGCTGCCCTTCTCCCAAGGACTCAGGGCGGCATACAACATTAAAAGAAACACATAATACAAAAGTTTTTAAAAAAATAAATAGAATATCCCAAACAAACCCAATTAGAATTGACAATAACATTTTTTTAAAAAAAAAATTGAATTGCATCTTAGGCAAACGTCTTAGCCATCAAGCCACAGGTCTCCTCCTTATCAGCTGAAGCCAGGGAAGATATATATATACTTAAAGTCACAACCCCTGGTATGCCCAAGTATGGGAGGAAGGTCACACTTCCACTCTCTGTCATTAGGCTCGTCACAAGAGTCCATCCAGACAGAAACCCAATATTTTTACTGTTGCCTTTGTTATATTTGTGTTTTTATGCTGATAAATAAATAAAGGAAGACTAGAGATCTATTTCAAGCTATTTAGCTCTCATCAGCTAGCCATACCCTTACTGGGATTCGAACCTGTGCTCTATTGCCTCCCAGGCAGGGAGTTAACCATTTGAGCTACAGAGAACGACTCCTTGTATCAGCCAGCCAGGGTGGGAGGTATATACTTAAAGTCACAACCCCTGGTATGCCCAAGTGTGGGAGGAAGGTCACACTTCCACTCTCTGTCATTAGGCTCGTCACAAGAGTCCATCCAGACAGAAACCCAATATTTTTTACTGTTGCCTTTTTGTTACATTTTGTTATATTTATGCTTTATTTATTTATCAGCATAAATATAACAATATATATATATATATATATATATATATATATATATATATATATATATATATATATATATATATATATATATATATATAGTCACAACCCCTGGTAAGCCCCAATTATGGGAGGAAGCTAACTGCTTCCATCATCTGTCAATCGGCTCGTCACAAGAGAATATACCTTGTTCCCTGGCTTCAGCTGATAAGGAGGAGACCTGTGGCTTAATGGCTAAGACGTTTGCCTAAGATGCAATACAGCACAGGTTCGAATCCCAGTAAGGGTATGGCTAGCTGATGAGAGAAATAGATCTATACTAGTCTCCCTTTATTTATTTATCAGCACAAATAATAAACACACACACACACACACACACACGCATACATACATACACACATACACACATATATATATTAATTTTGATTGAAGAAGTTACTTACATGAGTAACGAAACATCTCATATTAACATACTTTGGTCCAGTTGCCATGATTTTAATATTTTTTCAGATATTTTTGTCTAATCTATTGCTCCAGGAAGTGAAATTAATTAGGCCCGAGTTAGATTACAAATCACACTAATTCCTTTATCAGGAAAGCTGTAAAAACCTGGCTGTTCCGGCAGGATTGGGGCTGTTGACCTCACTGTTGAGGTCCAGCCCTGATTAGAATGAATGTATGTGGTGTTGCTATTTTAAACCGTTTTCTTTCGTTATGTGTTCGTTATGTGTCTTTTTTTTTTCTCTTTATTTTTGTAAGCCGCCCGGAGTCCTTCGGGATTTGGCGGCATATAAATGTGGTTAATTAAATTAAATTAAATTAAATCTAGTAATTTAGAGAACATCAAGATTAACTTTAAAGACTACTGAAAAGATAGATGACCAAAACAATAATCAGACAAGCATAAGTTAAGCCTCTCCAAGAAACAAATTTAAGAAAGTGCCTTAGATGGGTACCCCCCCCCCAATTCACATGAAGATAAAGAAGACAGAAGGAAGCATATTCAACTTGAAATATTATTTTACTATAACTATTCTTATAAAAGTACTTTTAGACCCATATGTCACTTGTTTCCTACCCTTGTTTACATTATAGACTGAGAATTTGTGGGGTCATCTATCCATTGTTCCAGTTTATGAAGAAGGTAGCTACAGTCAACTGTATCAAACACTTTACTTAAGTCTAAATACCTTTTATCCACAGCATTTCCTTCGTATAAATCTAGTACATTGTAAAAAAAAAATCCAAGCAAACAAACAAATGAAATGTGATTTGCTTGGTATTACCTATTGTCTGTTTCTCAGAGCTGATCACACAATGGACTTTGGTGCAATCCAGATGAAGAATTAAGGTTATTCTTCAGAAGGGGGGTAAAGTCATGAGTTTAACAATACTGAAAGTCATGTATCTGGGCACTGAATAAAGGGTTTGTCATCCCCTCTAGCACATAAATCACATTTTACCCTCCATTCATTTATTTCCCGCAGCCGGTCTTCATTTTGCAACATGTCATATAGCTGAAAAAACAGGAGGGGGAAAAAACATCTAACAACAGTGTCAAGGTCATGGCAATCAGCAGTGAGATCAAGCAAGTAAGCCAAGGGTAGTCTGTCATGTGTTAGTTTCTTTGAAGTCTCGCTTAAACAGAACAAAACAAAAGCAAGAATAACACCCCTCTCCCTGCATAAGTGAGACAAGTCGTTGCTGCATAGCCTCCACATTGTCAGTGATTTCAAAATACATGCAGCATCTCAGCCACAGTCTTGCCCCAGGTGGCACTGCTGGGCTACGTTTAACATAAACTTCAAGGCTACAAGAACTACGGTTCCATTTGGAGCTTGGACATACTGGGCCAAAATATGCCAATGCTTTGTTTCTCTTTTCCTTTCTCTTCTTTTCCTTTCCTTTTCTCTTCTCTTCACTTCTCTTCTCCCGCTCCTCCCATCTCCTCTCTTCTCCCTCCCCTCCCATCTCCTCTCTTTTTTAATCAAGTTTTCAAAACAAAATGTTGAATGACCGCCATCCATTTTCATTCATTTCAATAACTCCTAATGTACATCGCTTTATAACATTGAGAAACTATTTTAATTCACACTACTCTTGACATGGGTTGTGATGAAAATTTCTCTGTTGTACACATGAACAATATCAATTTCAGCAAGAGTAAGTTATTTTAAAACAATTACCTCTTTTTGTTTGCTGCTTTCTCAAAGAAGTATTGTTTTTCATACAAACTGTAGTTCTTTGGTGTGCATTTCTTTCTTTTTTTTTCCAGTGAGAAGTACATCACTCTGCAATGGGAACATACTATTGTTGGTTTTTTTTTAAATATAGAGTAAGCCTTGTATTAGTAGTATGAGAAATCCCATTACTCAAAGCATGCATCTTCATTCTAATACTATTATCTTGATTCAAACTCATTCTCCTAGTGCTTCATGGACATGACAATTAAGTTTCTTTGACAATAATATGGAAACAGGATATGCCTCCTCCTCCTCCTCCTCTTCCTCCTCCTCCTCTTTTTCCTCCTCTCCTCCTCCTCCTCCTCCTCCTCCTCCTCCCTTTCTCTATCAAATCTGTAATTCTGACCCTGCTTTCTTTTTAAGTTTGACTAGATGGTGCTAAGAATACTAGCATTTTAAAGTTATTATTATCTTTAATTTTACACTGCCCTCATTTTTGCAAAAATTATTCTATCATTTTTCATATAAAGTGGTTTTCTTAATTATCATATTTTTTTTTTTAGTTTTGCCTTCCTTAAAATCTATCTTTATCTCTTCATTATTTTCTGCTACACTATTAGCAAGCTTATAAATTACAGGTCTCGGGCTGCTGTTTTATTTTGTGCTATTGTGAAAATGACATAGCTTAAAATAGGAATTAATTTGCCATTGTACTTGTGTTCTTCTCCTTCTGCCTCTTCAAATAGTCAAATGAGAGAAGTCGCTAATAGCTATCAGTCGGTTACTATGGCAATGTGCCAGGGAAATATTCTCCTCCAAATAATTCTGTAAATCAAGATTGGAAATGAAATATTCTGTTTCCAAATTGTCTGTCTTATCTTTTTGGCTTAATAAGCACTAACTGTACAAAAACTCTGCTCCAGAAATGTGACATCACAACTTCTCCCTACCAGAATAGCTAATGATGATGGATACTGGGAACTGCAGAGCCATATATTCTATTTCCCTGCATTTTTTTAAACGGGTTTCAGTTTTCATGTTTCTCATCTCTCTTACTTATATTTTTTTTCCCATGTAAGTAACTTAGTAATATTACATTATTTTCAGGGACAATAGTGATCCTGTTATCACAAAGCAACACTGACATTTGAAAATTCTATCTCTTAGATAGGACCAAATTTAGTTTTTCATTCCATGGGCCACCTTGCTATTTTAGATCTCAAATCTATAGATAGCTACTTAAAATTAAATTTCATTGAATTCATCAGAACAAATATTTATGACAGACTGTTTTAACATAATATTCAGTTTTATGGAAAATACATTTCAAGTTATTGGTTTTCTTTAATATAACTTACTCTGGGTTCAATAGCAAGATTATATATCATATAGGTATGTATGTATGTATGTATGTATGTATGTATGTATGTATGTATGTATGTATGTATATGCATGTATACACACACAAATACCGTATATACTCGAGTATAAGCCGACCCGAATATAAGCCGAGGCACCTAATTTTACCCCAAAAAGCTGGAAAAGTTATTGACTCGAGTATAAGCCTAGGGTGGGAAATGCAGCAGCTACCGGTAAATTTCAAAAATAAAAATAGATACCAATAATGTTTTTGAATATTTATTTCCTCCCCTGGAGTGGGGAGGGAATGTGGCTTTCATAGTATCCTTCCCCTGGAGTGGGGAGGAATTGGGGATTTTGCAGTATCCTACCCCTGTAGTGGGGAGGGAATGTGGCTTTCATAGTATCCTATCCCTGGAGTGGGGAGGATTTGGGGGATTTCATAGTATCCTTCCCCTGGAGTGGGGAGGAAATGTGGATTTCATAGTATCCTTCCCCTGGAGTGGGGAGGATTTGGGGGATTTCATAGTATCCTACCCCTGGAGTGGGGAGGATTTGGGGGATTTCATAGTATCCTACCCCTGGAGTGGGGAGGATTTGGGGGATTTCATAGTATCCTACCCCTGGAGTGGGGAGGATTTGGGGGATTTCATAGTATCCTACCCCTGGAGTGGGGAGGATTTGGGGGATTTCATAGTATCCTTCCCCTGGAGTGGGGAGGATTTGGGGGATTTCATAGTATCCTTCCCTGGAGTGGGGAGGATTTGGGGGATTTCATAGTATCCTACCCCTGGAGTGGGGAGGATTTGGGGGATTTCATAGTATCCTACCCCTGGAGTGGGGAGGATTTGGGGGATTTCATAGTATCCTACCCCTGGAGTGGGGAGGATTTGGGGGATTTCATAGTATCCTTCCCCTGGAGTGGGGAGGATTTGGGGGATTTCATAGTATACTAAGTCAGAAATAACATTGCTGCGTAGCCAGGAGTGTGTCTCAGTCACTTAAACCTCATACATAAATCATTGTACGAGGCGCTCGACGGCGCCTCTTACCTGCCGCGGGTCCCACCAGGACCGGCCAGAGGCACAGCAAGCTCCGGAACCAGAACGGGAGCCTCCGCCGCATGGCTCAGCTCCGCCAGGGACGCATCCGGCAAGGGGAAAGCGGGGTCCCCTCTCGCGCAGCGGGTGGAGGGCGCGGGGCGGCGGCAGGGCTGGGCTGCCTCTGGGTCCTGCCTCCCGGAGCCCTGGGGCGGCCACGGGAGTCCGTGGGCGGCAGGGCTCGCTCGGCTTCCAGCAGGGAGGAGAAGGGGGGCTTCCCGGAGCCGCGCGCTCGGCAAGCTCGCCGCTCAACTCAGCGCCAGCGCGCCTTCATCTCCGAGCGCCCAGCGGAAGGGCCAAACCGCTCGCCTCGGAGCCGCTGGAGCTGGGACACCGCCTCCGCCGCGGAATTTGCTCCAACTCAGCCGCTCCGGCCCATTGTCAGCCGGCTGGTCCCTGCCTTCCCTCCCCTCCTCTCTCTAGCTTAAAGAGACACCAACTTGCCTCGGCTGGAGGCCGGGCACGGGGAGGAGTTGGCGCCAGCCCGGGGAGGGGGCTGCGAGCGGGCGGGCGGGGGGACGGGAGGTAAAAGGCTGGATGGGTTTGGTTGCCAAACCGAGGCGGCTCGCTCGGGGCTCTTCCCTCTCTCCCCACGGGTGGGCAGCGGCCGGAGTTCCCACAAATGCCGCTCCCCGCATTTTTCTGGACGGGGTCTCGCAGGAAGGAATCCCCTCCTCCTCCAACAAGCAACAGCACTGCCGGATCCAGTTGTAGACTCGAGTATAAGCCGAGCCGGCTTTTTTCAGCCCAAAAAGTGGGCTGAAAAACTCGGCTTATACTCGAGTATATACGGTACACATTCATATCAATACAACTAATACTAAAGTCTAAAAGTCTGCTGAAGTGAACTATACTCCATGTAAATTTATGCCACAATGAACTTCTCCGTCTTTAGGGCAGCATTAGGTTTTTAATGTATTTTTAGTTCAATAAACATAAATTGTGTTAGAGGCACACATTTAGAGGTCTCTGAAATTCTTATATTTTCTACAATTAAAAACTGGATATTAAAAAAGATGGTCAGCATTGGAAGTTTGTTCTAATAATGTAGATTTAAAAAAGGAATAATCTTAAACGCTGACTCTGTAAACTGCTTAGAGAGCACTATGAAGCGATATACAAGTCTACGTTCTATTGGTATTGCTGTATTCACTTACAAGGAGCCGAGGTGGCACAGTGGTTAGAGTGCAGTACTGCAGGCCACTTCAGCTGACTGTTATCTGCAGTTCGGCGGTTCAAATCTCACCGGCTCAAGGTTGACTCAGCCTTCCATCCTTCCAAGGTGGGTAAAATGAGGACCCAGACTGTGGGGGCGATATGCTGACTCTGTAAACCGCTTAGAGAGGGCTGAAAGCCCTATGAAGTGGTATATAAGTCTAACTGCTATTGCTATAAGCTATTAAAGCCCACTAAATTGAATTCTTATTGTTATACGTGCATCTTAATTGTCTTTAAGGGTATATTATTTACAACTAGTGATTGGGGAGAGACCAAAAGTACCTCAGTGTGGCAGACAGAAAAGCCGGGGGCTCTGAAGTGTCTCACGTAAATATTGGCTGAAAAACCGATGTTGGGGATCTTTGGATCAGAACTTTTATGGAGGGAAATTGAAGAAGGAGCTGCATTTCAATAGACCAAGAGCAGTGTTTCTCAACCTTGGCAACTTGAAGATGTCTGGACTTCAACTCCCAGAATTCCCCAGCCAGCATTCAGCTGACTGCAGTTCTGCAGTTTGGTGGTTCAAATCTCACCGGCTCAGTGTTGACTCAGCCTTTCATCCTTCCGAGGTGGGTAAAATGAGGACCTGGATTGTTGTTGGGGGCGATACGCTGACTCTGTAAACCGCTTAGAGAGGGCTGAAAGCCCTATGAAGCGGTATATAAGTCTAACTGCTATTGCTATTGCTACATATAAAGAAATACTACTTTATAGCAGATTATACGGGCATAACGATCCATGGCACTATTTTCTTTTGCACTGCCTCCCCTGCCTGTCATTGTCACTTGAATTACCCATCCTTCCCACCATGAACAATCCTTTGAAAGTCACCCAATTCTGTGACAAGGAGTTTTGAACAGGAACAACCAACAGTTCCCTAGTGAGATTACCATGTGGTAGAACTTGATGAATGAAAAGCAAGTCAGTTGTGGCAGGGTAGCAGAAGACAGAGACGGAAAAATGCCGGGCTGAAGACGCGGCTAATCCGACATCTCCCAAACAGGGTGCATTCTAAAGTTTGTGAACTGACCTCATGGAAGCTTTTACAAAGCCAGGGATTTGTTTGTTTTCCACTTGTAAGGGCTCAAGTCCCTTGTGCTAGATGTCAGCTGGAACAGCCAGCTTAGAAATCCCGATCAACACACTGGGAAGGAAGAACAGTTTCTGTACTCCTCTGTGTCAGAATTTCAAGACCAAACAGAGTGGAGGGAAAAATACCACTCAGAGATACAACCGTGGAATGGAGAGGGCTGCTTCGGCCAGTAGCTCCTAGCTGCTTCAGTTTACCAAGAACAAAGACTGCATGAGTTTTATTTCCAGGATACCTAAAATAGCTGAGCTGCAGCCTGTGCTGCGTTATTGCCTTCGTTTGCAACAAAAGAGCTAACTTGCATTTTAGCAACCACTTCTTTGCAGCAAGATCAACACCATTCCCTCTAGATATGTATCTCTCGCAAGGAAATTTGCCAATCTCAGATAACAAATTATAGTGCAATTTAATACTCACAGTTTATAACTACTTCAGGTCCTGGGGGAAAAAAAATCATCTTTTTTCCCCCTCTCTTTCTGAGCTTATTTTGTGCAGAATAGCCACCGTTCTCAGCATCTCATCTAATGGCAATTGGATCAGATCTCTGCCCTGATTGCCATTCGGGTGAACCTTTTGAAATGCCAAGATCTCTGAGTGGCACGGATTTTGGCTATTTTAACATTCTTTATTTTATCATCGTCTCTGTCCACCTATGCGGTTGAGGAAAAAAAAATGTTCTCAATGAATTATTTCCCTTTCCTTTCTCTTATTATTCTGAAATGCTTTCTGCTATAGGATAAGATCAGTCAAGGGACTCAGGGATGCTAACCCTAAACTCTTCTCCAACTTCATAACATTTACTTGTATTTGATTCAGAAAAAAAGAAGTCAGTCTCCTTCAAGACATATATTAAACATACCTTTCTAAATTTAAATGTAGATATTTCTTGAATGATATACACTGCTGGAGGTTCTGTACCTTTTTTGGGGGGGATTCTGAAGCAAATTCAAGGCTGATTCTGGGTTTGTGGGACATCTTACCAATTCGAGTGCCTTCAGGTTTATTCCACTTACTTCAACAAATCACCTATGTAGCTTTCTGCCAATTAAAAAGGCTATGGATCAGTGGTGGGATTCAATTATTTTTACTACTGGTTCTGTGGGCATGGCTTCGTTGGCATGGCAGGGGAAGGATACTGCAAAATCCCCATTTCCTCCCGATCAGTTGGGACTCGGGAGGCAGAGAATAGATGGGGGCGGGGCCAGTCAGAGGTGGCATTTACTGGTTCTCCGAACTACTCAAAATTTCCGCTACTGGTTCTCCAGAACTGTTTAGAACTTGCTGAATATCACCTCTGCTATGGATAGATCTGAATAGAAAACATAAAACAGTTAACAATAATAACACTAAAGGAAAATCTTGTCTTCTTATCTGACTTTCAAGGAAAAGTTCTTTAGTTAAGACTAAAATACAACATTTCATTTTAAGTTAATCAGGAACAATTTTGTGAAGAAGAGGAAGCCATCTCAAGGAGCAAAAAAAAAATCAAGTAAGTTCAGTTATGTGGTAGCAACCATTGTATTGATATTTTTAACCCACCCCATCCCTAGATATTCTTATTGCTAGATTTTATTTTATTTATTAAATTTATTTGACAACCATCTCTCTGCAAGGTGACTCTAGATATACATATTGTAGCACTTAATTTAATATTGTCTCTCATCTATTTCATTTATTTTAGATTTCATTGTTATTCAGGCTCTGCCATTTTCTGTTAATGTCAAATTTGAAAACTGTTCTTTGTTACGAGGAAGTATTTTGACTAGGTTAACTCAGAAGATAATTGAAATGAACGAGGCATTCCAAAATAGACTCCAATTTTCTTTCCTAATGAAACAATGAGTACTTTAAGACACACACATTTCAAAGAGATGTAAGCTACACGCTACCTAGCCATTTTTAAAAGCAACTCGAAAATGCAATGCATAAATATATTCAATATAGAAATCAAATGCATTACAATAGATAAAAAAATATTGATACATTTTCTCTATTTTTAAAAGATGTCTAATGTTCCTTATTTGGAATGGATAAATGTTGAATGTGGCTCTCTGTGGCTGCTCCGGCCCTCTGGAACGAGCTCCCCGTGGAGATTCGGATCCTCACCACCCTCTAGGCTTTCTGGAAAGCCCTTAAAACCTGGCTGTTCCGACAGGCCTGGGGCTGATGAGTTCCTGTCCCCGCTCGAATGGTGTGCCTGTTGAGTTGTTTTTAAAATTGTGGTATTGTTTGTCTATGTCTTTTTCCCCTATTTGTATCCCCTATCAACCCCCCCACCCTGACTTGGGTTGTGAGCCGCCCTGAGTCCCTTCTGGGAAAAGAGCGGCATAGAAATATAGTAAATTCAATTCAATTCAATTCAATTTATGGTCATTGACACAAACATAACTTTAACTTATGTTCACTCGCTTAATGACAGTGTGAATTAAAGATGAATGGGGAAAGGGTGCTTTATGGTCTGTAAAATTCAACATTAACAGAAAATGAGAGGGTTGAATAACGATACAATCTAAAATAATATTTAAATAGTATTAATATTTAGATAAGACTAAATGAATTAAATGCTATTATGTGCATATCTAATAATAAGGCTATCTAGTCAGATGGTGATAAAAAATCAACAAAGGAGGAGCATGGAGCTACTTCTTCCTATCTGATGAACTGAGAAATTCCTGCTGAAGAATTTCAGCTCCATGCAAGGAGGCATGAAGTTGAAATCCATCAGCAGGAAGCTCTTTCAGCCAACCTCCAGAAACAAGGAGAAATTGAAACCCAAGCAGAATTCTCAACCCCTGAGTTGAGAGGCAGCAAGATAAGATAAGGAGTATGGTGTGTCACACAAGGCAATAGCAATAGTTAGACTTATATACCGCTTCATAGGGCTTTCAGCCCTCTCTAAGCGGTTTACAGAGTCAGCATATCGCCCCCAACAACAATCCGGGTCCAGAAATCCATTTCTGCTCAGGAACTGAAAATTCTGCTGAATTTCAGAATTTCTTCAAATCAGAAATTCTTCTGATTTTAGCAGGGACAATTTTCTGCTCCTAAAGATCCAGGTTAGAGCAGAATAGAATAACAGAGTTGGAAGGGACCTTGGAGGTCTTCTAATCCAACCACTTGCTTAGACAGGAAACCCTATACTATTTCAGACAAATGGTTATCCAACATCTTCTTTAAAATTTCCAGTCAGGACATTTCTCCTTAGTTCTAGGTTGCTTCTCTCCTCGATTTATTGCTTCTTGTCCTGACTTCAAGTGCTTTGGAGAATAGTTTGACTCCCTCTTCTTTGTGGCAACCCCTGAGGTATTGGAAGACTGCTATTATGTCTCCCCTAGTCCTTGTTTTCATCAAACTAGACATACTCAGTTCCTGCAACTGTTCTTCATATGTTTTATGCCTCCAGTCCCCTAAATATCTTTGTTGCTCTTCTCTGCACTCTTTCTAGAGTCTCAACATCTTTTTTACATCGTGGGGACCAAAACTGGATGCAATATTCCAAGTGTTTCCCCCCCTTATTTTTTTTTTGAAGATGGGAACTATATCAGCTCTTTTCCAGTCCTCTAGCAGTTCCCCATGTCATGTGATCTTGTGCTATTTTTATCCCACTACTTGGGATTTTTCTTTCTTCCATTCAGTTGTGTCCATTTCTTGGAGAACTGCCATTTTTCATGGTAAGTTTTTTTTTTTTTTCAGAAGTAACTTGCCATTGTCTCCTTCTGAGAGGAAGTGATTGTTCCAAGGTCACCCAATTGGCTTGATACTCATAGTGTAACTAAGACCCATGATCCCCTGGTTTTAGCCTGATCTCTTAACTTAAACCTTTCTCAGATTTTGGATATTACAAATTCTAAACTAGTAACTGGGAATCTGTCAATGACAAAAAGTGCATTTGTCTGGTAAGTTCATTGCCAAACTGGCCTTACCTAAGATTTTCTCAGATAAACTAAATAGCAAGACAATTCACAAGAGACAATGTATTCCAATAGAACCTTAGTTCAGTATTTTCATGGCTTCTGAAATATTCAGAGAGAAATTGTTCACACTATTATGAAAGAGAAGCAATAGTATATAATTACATATATTTATATAATTGATATCCTATGCTCTTATGCTTACAGTTACATGTTTATTTCTATAATTGACAGAATGGAATTTTTTTATTACTCAACAACTGGATAGATTTTTGGGGGTAAATAAATGTTTCTACACTTTAAATATTCCTATGTATAGAATATTTTATATTTATTTTATAATTTATAATTATAATTTCTATAACTGACAGACAGCTTTGGGACTTTTTCATTATTCAACAGCTTATAGAATTATTTTTGTAAATTAATAATCATGCAAAGATTGATCTGTGTTTCCAGGATGAAGAATATAGATGAAATATAAAGACAGAACCACACATAAAAGAGTAACAGCTCATTTAAATAGCTTGAATTATACCAGAATTCCAAAATTACTATCAATGCCCTAATGCATGTAAGCAAAATAATTTAAAATCTGATGTTTAGATATAAAGCTGGCTTCCCTACAGGGCGGGTACTACAGAAATTAATGAAACCCAATGAAAAGGTTATTTCTCGTATTTCTAGGAAGGTGGGGAAAGGCCTTCAGGTGGCTGATTTTAATGAATGGGCAGAGTGATTTGGAAAAAAAATGGTCCAATTATAATTGAAAAGCCCAGCACAGCAATATCTGCTCAAAAATAAGTCCCACTGAATACAGTAACATTCATTATTTTTAAGCTCAGTTAATTATCGGTGGTGCATACCATCCTATTAGACCCTTCAAACCTAGGGCATGTTCACTGCACTTTTAAATGATTCTGCCATATAATCATTCCAGACTGATTTAAATTGGTTTAAGACAAGTATTCCAGGAAATGATGATTAATTAATAAATTATATATAGATAGATGATAGACAGATGCTAGATGATAGATAGATAGATAGATAGACATACATACATACATACAGACAGACAGACAGACAGACAGACAGACAGACAGCAGTGGTAGGTTTCCATTTTTTTACAACCGGTTCACTCATGCTAGCATGCGTGTGTGTGACTGTTTTGCGCATGTGCAGAAGCATCTGGGTGAGTGGGTGGAGCCTCCAACCACTGCCACTACTGGTTCACCCGATCCAGGCTGAAATGGGAGTAACCCACCTCTGATAGATAGATAGGTAGGTAGGTAGGGAGCAGGGGTGGGTTCCTGCCAGTTCTAACCTCTTCTATAGAAGAGGTTCCACAAATCTACAATGCCATTTAGAACCAGTTCCCCCCATCTGTCCATCTGCACATCCTCAAGATGAAGAGCGAGAGGATGAATTCTGGGAGTTGAAGTCCACAAGTCTTAAAGCTGTCAAGTTTGAATATCCCTGAGATTTTTTACTAAAGGGTTAGGGGTGCAAGGGTCTTGTAACTTGACAGCTTTAAGACTTGCACACTTCAATGCCAGAGTTCCTGAGCCAGCATTTTGGTTGCTAAGCAAGAGGGTTGTTAAGTGAGTTTCACCACATTTTACAAGTTGTACCATGCCGACCTGATCAAATGGCTAGCAAGCCACTCCCACCCGGTCACATAGCTGGCAAGCCACTCCCACAAAGCAGGCCACACCTACAGAAGAGGTTCTAAAAAAATTTGAAACCCATCAAGGTAGGTCAGTAGGTAGGTAGGTAGGTAGGTAGGTAGGTAGGTAGGTAGGTAGATAGATAGATAGATAGATAGATAGATAGATAGATAGATAGATAGATGATAGATAGATAGATAGATAGATAGATAGATAGATAGATAGATGATAGATAGATAGATAGATAGATAGATAGCATAAACTGAATTTATATATACAGGTTACAGAATCAAAATGGCCAAACACAACCACAAATGGCAGCTTTAAAACTTTAAAAATTCTTTCTCACTTCCATATGTGTCTCTAAGATCTACTTTCACCAAGAATGCTATCATTGCACAATGTTTATAACATTTATATGTAAAGTTTTTTTTTTTTAATTTCAAGAACAAAGAAACTACCTTTTCCTTTTTGGAAGTTCCTTCCTTTCCCTGGATTTTTTTTTAAATAGGTTTAATTGTATACTATTTCAAAAACCCACCGATCTTAAGCAACTGGAAACAGTGCACCCTTGAACTTATTAAAATGAAAGAACCTAATATTCATCATAAAATTAGATTTGCAAACGTCTGAGGAATCCTGTAGTTGCCTCAATGAATTACATTAAAGGTGGCTGCTTTAATGATCAAAGCATTCTTTTCCCCTTCTTATCGGAAGGATGTATTTGTATCCCTCTGCATTCCAAAATATGCTTTATAGATACTTTTCAAACTATCCATACCTTTGTTTTTTTTTTTACTGAATTAGTTGAAATTATAAATTCATAGACATTTTGCCTATAAGTGTACATGTACTGGATTTGTGTGGCTATTTTTGCCTTTTTTTCTTTCAGGGAATAAACAACTCCTGGGAGTAGAGTAGATTCAGGGATTAACTCTAGATTAAAATAGACTATGCTATCCTTTAAGGTTGTTTTTTGGCATTTTATATCTTAAATGCACTTATGTGAATTAATTAATAGTAATTTGGACTTTAAATTTGGTTAAAAACCCATAATATAAAAAATACCATTATTATTTAAAAAAAATGATAAATTTGAAGACAGTTTTGCATGTTGTGGCAAATCATGATGTCTAGGAGTTTTTTCAATATTTTATTTCTTTTCAGCACACCAAAATACATGGGAATTAGCTGAAAATAATCAAACAGCTTTTTAGTCGCAGACCTTATTGGAATACGTAATGTGCCTATCAGTTTTAATTTCTTCTCCAATGCTAAATTTCCGCTATTTGAAATGAGAACATGCATGTTTATAGAGAAAACAACTTTTGCTGATTTACCTGCTAAAGGTATGTAAAAGTCTAAGGGTTTTTTTCCCCACTCTCTCTTTGCCAAAAGATAATCTCAAACACTCCAAACAAGCAAACAAAAAAAATAACAAACATAACATAAATCATTTCATTGAGATGGGAAAGAGAAACCTATTCCAAAGCTGATAGCAACAAATGCACTGAAATGAAAACCAAAAATCAATGTTTACTTTTGAATCCCAAGAAAAAGGAAAGCATCACTTTCCAAAACTATTCCATTTGCACATTGAACCATAAATCATAAAGCAGCAGTGGATTTTATAATATGTACATTTTGATTCACAACTATTTGGAGTTTGACAATTTGGTGCTAGGCCTCTAACGCATTTCCCCAGGGGTTCAGCTCTCTTTCTCCTGAATATTTCTCAGTGGGGGAAAGAGGGGAAAAATAGGAAAACCAGCCAGCAAGTCTTCTTTATTACATACTTCACAATTTATGGGGAGAATTGACTGTGACAAAGGTATTATTTTAGCAAGAGGTCTCTACTACATAGTTCTCATTGATGGCCCATAAAAAAGGCTTTCCCCCAGATCTCTGAATGCAGGATAATGTTGCAATCAGATGTTGCTCAGTCACTAAAGAAGTTTATAAAATAATATTTATAACTGAGTTATTTATGTAAGGATGGAAACAAAATCATTTTTTCTCAAGAGATCCCTCACTTGTCCTCTAAGTTCCAGAGAGTGAATGAGCTATTTCACAGATGAAGAACTTAATACTGAGATAAAAAAAAAGTGGGAATTAGAATGGGAAGGAAAACAAAGGACAGGCAATTTCCCAGGACAAATAATGCTTCCCACTGGCATCGTTTGTCTGTTTTAAAATAATTGTGGTCACGACTGCAAGTACTTGGAGGCTGTGGTAGTGGTTGGCAGCCTCTGTGCTCATTTAAAGGCTTAGCATTTTGGATGGTAATGGTAAAGAAGGAGAAATCGTATTTCCTTCCCGATTATTTTCTGGAAACATGCTAAACACTGATAAATGATTGCAGAAAGAAACATGCTTTGTCCAAGCAAATTCACAGCATGATTAAGGATTCTCCACAGTGTACAGAGAAGCTACAGGGTTCAACATAACACACCACAGTGATATGTATGTGCATGTGTGTTTGTCCCTTTGAACAGGGGTGGGCTTCAAAAATTTCAGCAACGTTTTCTGGGTGGCGTGCCATAGTCGGCCTCCCGCACCCTGGTGGGGGGAGGGTGTTTTCTCCTTTCCCAGGCTCTGAAGGCTTTCCTAGAGCCTCTGGTTGGGCAAAAACTTCTTCCCTCGGGCTCCAGAGGCCCATTTCCGGCCTTCTGGTACTTCTGGGAGGTCCGTTTCCCCCCCCCTTTCTGAGCCTCCATGTGGGCCCTGCGCTTAGCTCACATCCAAAATGGGCCGCGTGGAGACTCCTGGGAGGGGAGGGGCAGGGTGATCAGGGCCAGCCAAGGATGGGATTTAGAGGTTCTTCTGAACTGACCATAACATTTACAGCCAACCCCTGCTTTTGAATCAGTTTTGATCTATACCAATAGCAATAGCAATAGCAGTTAGACTTATATACCGCTTCATAGGGCTTTCAGCCCTCTCTAAGCGGTTTACAGAGTCAGCATATCGCCCCCACAGTCTGGGTCCTCATTTCACCCACCTTGGAAGGATGGAAGGCTGAGTCAACCTTGAGCCGGTGAGATTTGAACCGCTGAACTGCAGATAACAGTTAGCTGTGGTGGCCTGCAGTACTGCACCCTAACCACTGTGCCACCTGGATTAGTCTTTGCAATACTCTTGGCAAGATTTCAGAAGTGGTTTGCCGTTGCCTGCTTCCTAGGACCAAGAGAGAATGACAGGCACAAGTTTATCCAGCTTTGTACCTAAAGCAAAACTGGAACTCACAGCCTCTCCAAAACCTGTAGGCCGTCTTATAAGTGAAGAGATTCTCATTTTCTGATAAGCTGCCTTCTTTTATTTATTTATTTATCAGATGCATATACCACTGTTCTAAGAAAAGACATTCACCAGTTGATAAAAATGCTTTCATAAAACTTCTTCAATCCAGTCATTGCTACAAATAAAACACAGAATGCAAAATATGGGGACAATAATAAACCTATCATTGCCCTCATGTTGTGACCACAATTGGGGCCAGCAACTTTATCACTAAGAGATGTGGTTGTTAAATGGGAAATCGCGTGACCATGACTGTGCCATCCCTGCCTTTTGGAATGCTGCCTGCTAGGCGGGTCAAAAGTGAGAAGAAAAAACACCTATGACTCTTGTTTGTCTCCTAACCATTTCCCCACCCGTTGGAATGCTCACCTTAGCGCTGGGACAAACAATAAGGGGATTGTTTGCATTTATATTCATCAGAGAAGAAGTGATTACAAGAGAGTAAGCAGGCACACAATTTGCATGTGCTGGGGGAGTGGAAGCTAGGATAAGGATGAAAGAAAAGCTGTGTTTGGCTGATGCATCTATTTTATATTATCTTGGAAGTTTGTTTTGATAATGAACATCGAAAAACAAAAGCAGAGAAGGAGAATACAAGAGATAATTTTGAATCATTTTATGTCAGGCTCATTGAGAGAGGAACTTTGTGATAAATAGTTGGTTCAGCTCTGAGAATGAAGAGGCCATCAGATAAAGTTTCTGAATCAATTAAATGCATTGCTTGCCCCTGCTTAATCACTTAGTGAACATTAATAATATAATGTCTCAACACAGAAGATACATTGGAAACAATTAATTAGAAAGCTGATCTTTTCTCCCTGCTAGATAAAAAAAAGACTTATCATGTAAAGGATAGAACTAATCATAAAAATTAATCCTAAAATCTCCCACCAATGTGTTTGCTTGCATTGTTGATATAACACCTTGTATCACAGCTTTCGTCTAAATCTCTCCCCTTTTTTGTCACCAAGTATTCCCTTGATAAATTCCAAAATATGAGACAATGTAAGGCAAATGTACAATAAATGGGACATATTAATTTTTTTTATGTTATCTACCATTTAGCAAGTACAGCCAGATTGGAAGAGTGTATCAAATATTAATATCTTAGAACATTTATTCATACTGATTGCCGGCTGGCTTTTATTTCAGACATAACACACACTTAACTCGGTTTATCCTGTGAAAATCTGAATTACCCTGAAATAGGGCTCTATTGCATTTATTTTTTATACCAGACAAATTATATTTTTCCTTGATAGTAATCATATTGGGGCCGTTGTCTAATAGACAACGAATTAGAAAATTGTTGAGTAGCTCCTGACAGTGACAGGTAAGGGATAATCATCATCAATGTGTTGACTTACTTCAAGGTCTTTGTGATCTTATCTCTGTAAATCTCCATGCTTCTTCTTCCCCAAGACAGACCACTTACAAATGTTTTCCTTCGATTGTGTCTGATTCTCAGAGATAACTTATAGGGCCCTATAATTTTCTTGGCAGGATTTTTCAAAAGTAGTTGCCATTACCACCTTCCTAGAACTGTGATTGGCTCCAAGTCACACAACTGGCTTTGTGCCTAAGGTGGGACTAGAACTCATAGTCTCCCAATTCCCAGCCTGATGCCTTAACGACTAAACCACACAGTGATGTGCGGTGAGGTTTATGGCCGGTGAGGCAAGCGGGCAAAAGCTGCCCTATGTCTGCCGCCCTATGTCTGCCAGTGCCGGGGCTTCGGCAGGGCTTTCCGAAAGCTGCCCCTGAAGCCCTGACACGTCCCGCTCTATGGCCGTCATGTCCGCCATTGTAGTGGAGCTTTGCCGGGGCTTTTTGATCATAAAGATAGACTAAATGAGGCGCGTGGTTCTCCCGCCTCCTCCTGCAGAGAACACTTTTTTAGAGGCTTTTTTAAACAGTTAAGCACTAAGCAGAGTCATCCACTGACTTTCACTTACATTTTCCAGAGGAAATATCCCCACCATGATGGCACCATTTCTGTGCCGGACCACTGTTGAGAAAAGCTGTGATTCAAGTGATTCTACATCAAAGAACAACATCTCCTGTGGAACATTTTATATCCCAAAGATAAGATATACGCCTGCAGAAGGACTTCCATTCAGTTTTCTGTCTATATGGCCATTTCTACTTTGAGTGCCTGAGTAATAAGAATATCATCTGATGACCAAAGGCAGGTGGTGGTGATGTTTTTTGTGTGGCTCAGAGGAACCATAACCTTCTGCAATATATTCCACAAGGTAGCTATTCATATCCGTAACTGTTATACCTTGGTTGTGTCCAACTTTCTTCTATAGATCTATTTCTCTGCTCTCTTCCCAAGTACATGGTTTAAGCTCAGTGGTGGGCTCAGAAGAGTCCCAAAATATGAACAGATCCTTTTATTTCTCTGCTTCTACTTCATTGCATTCTCCATACCCACACACATTTCAGAAAAACAGTGATGTTATTCCCAATGAATAGTGTTTCCCTTTCACTCTTTCCCATATTGTTAACAATCCATTCCTAGTTTATCCTCGAGGTAACATGGTGGCAAACAAATTAATAATTAAATAAATTGTGACAACAATGTTTTTCCATTATGACACAGTCCTGCAAAAGATTAGGTCTTGGAATTAAACGTGTGCTTTGGAATATCTTTGTTTCCCTAAGTGGCAATCCACAATAACCCTTAGTGTTTCTTCTCTCAAGAATCATTTACTGATGAAGACCTCAAATATGTCTTACATAAAGCTCTAGTTTCCTTTATCTGAACTCTTTCAAAATGTAATTCTGCCTCTCTTTCATTAATATGAGTTCTTTAAACAGCTGTTTTATACTCCATCCCTCCTTACTTCTTGTTCATAAATCTGATGCCAGCCAGTTTTATGTGACTGGAAAGTCTCATCACTGGTAGGTTACTGAAATTGACTTTTCTTTTCTTGATTAGGATTCATAAGGGCAGAGAACAAGTGGGTTGAAAATATGATACGGCGTGACAACCTCTCTCCTCTGGGAGCTGCTATCATATTTCCTACCGAATAAATCTCAGACGTGACAGCCATGTATGGGGGTAAGAAAGCCATTAGTTCGGCAATCAAAATCCTAAGCCAAATTCAAGAATCCAGGCCTTTGCCAAGGTCTATCCTCTCAGTGGCTGTTTTCAAGAAGTTTTGATAATGAGCCTGGAAGAACATGTGGTCAGATCCATGAACCAGAGATGGTAATTTGCGAATTTCTTGGCTCTCAAAATACTGGACACAATTCAAGGCACTTTAAAAGCACTTTAAAATTCTACCGATTTCACCTGAAATGAAGACATCTTTAGGGAAACTTGGCTGCATTGGAAATGACATCATTCTACACACATGAAAGGAGTTTTGTTTTGTTTTTAAAGTTCTCTCTCTCTCTCCCCCCCCTCCTCCCTTTCCTTTCTCCCTTCTTCCTTCTCCTTCTGTCTTATAGGGGATTTAAGGGAAGGAGATTAATTTAAGATCCTTACTTTTCATAACATTCTGTGTGGGCTTTCCCCCCATTATTATTTGTTGAATCCATTGAAATTCTGAGAAACAGAAATATTCAGGGAAAAGAAAATATTGAAATGTTGTAACTCTGGGGCTACATTTTAGCTGATTAATTTTACAGCCTTGAGGAAAAAAAAACTATTGACCATTTGGATATTTCAAATGATTAAATGTAACTGATAACAATCCTCTACGTGAGATCTAAGGCTTTTTCAACAAAAAACTACATTTGTAGTATACATAAACCTATATCTATTTGTATCTGACATTCAAATTATACCAACAATCAAACTAATACTATGTCCATCAAGTAGCATGCAACTAACTTTTCCTTTTAATTACTATAGAAGAAGTGTGGAGGTGTCCAATTAGGATTATGATCCCTTTGGGTTACTTGATTCATCCAGTTGAAATATAAGAAAAAATATACCTCAGAAGGGCCATAAATTTTCAAGGATATTTTTCCTTCTTTTTTTCAAGTAAAAATAGATTGGAACAAAGTTTCAATACAAAAAGTAGAATTGAAGAAAAACATGCTTGACAAATTTATCAGATGTGTCCTTTAAGGCATCTAGTGATTGATATTGACCTGAAAGTAATGCCAGTATCAGTCACATGGTCTCATAATGTAGTGATAGTCAATATCCTTGGTCTGAGATCATATTTGGTACTTAATGAGTGAATTGTGGATATGCTGATAAAATGGTTCCCATGATGGACATGTCCAAGCAGAAATTTTACCAGACAGTGATCTAATTCACCATTATTTATTTCATTTTCCTCCTGCCCTATTCTTTATTAACCCAGTAGAATCCTCCCGGAGGCTGGAAAAAAAAAAAGCTATAAGGTAGTATCTGGGTTTCATAATTTCAAGTTTTTTCTTTTCTTTTAAATTAAAAAGGTGTATACGTTTAAGTGTGACATGAAATCTGGTGGATGTAAAGCAGAGGTGGGTTGCTCCTGGTTTGGCCCAGATCAGCCGAACCAGTAGTAGCGGTGGCAGGAGGCTCCTCCCACCCACCCAGACACTTCTGCACATGCACAAAATTGTCAAGCGCGCGCAGGAGCACACCTGAGCCAGTAGTAAAAAAAATTGGCAACCCACCGCTGATGTAAAGTTATTTCTGGAAGCACACTGATGCCAGTTAACTTCATTTTTCTTACTGCAGTACAATAATATAATAACTTGTAGGTTCCTGCATTCCCCAGATCTGCCAAAGACATTGTTTCAATCTTCTGGAAGTTTTGCTTGGGGAATGGAGTGAAAAGAATTAATTTCACATAATTCATTGATAGCCAATATGTCACTTAATGCACTGACCAACTTAAAAAGCATATGTATAATCTTTCTGCACTTTACAGCAAATGAATTCTGCTCGCTTAAAACTTTTCTGAGCCGAGCTCTCAGCGCAAAGTTTGTGAGCACCCATGTGTTTTCCGCTTTCCCAAATTAAATCACCCTTGTCAACAAAAAATCAGTTAATGAGCCTGGAATTAATATAGAATGGTTGGATTACATTCTTCCCACTGTGGTACTTGGGGAGCAGCCTACGGAAGCCCCTGCCTTCTCTCAGTTGAGGATGATACATGAGCTCTAGAAATAAAAGCTGTCAGCAAGCAAGAAAGCATGAGTGGATAAATCAGGACAGAATCATACACACACAGCGTTGTCATCGAAGCTGCTGCTTCAGCTGCTGCTTAGTACAAAAACGCCGGTCTCTTTTGGCTTCAGAGAACAGCAGGCAGGTTGGCAATGTTTGATTTCCACTATTAGGAACACCTCACCCATCAAGCTCTGGCGCTCTGTTATTCTTCGGGTCTGCAACTGCTAATCTGATTGTCACAATAGGAAAATGGGCTCACCAATTTGGATGGCTTAGAGAGGAGATTAAATAAACTTATGGAGAACGCAGCTTCTTGGATGGGAAGCAAAATGTTTTCAAGGAAAAGGAGAGAAAGTCCAGTTGCCCCTTGAAAAAGCACTTGTGGGACAATCATGATCTGGACAATTGAGAATCCCCATAGAGAAACCCACTGGCTGCTAGTTATGATGACTTGCTATAGTCTAGTACCTGTGGCATCAGAGGTCCAAGGCTTCTGGTAGTTTTTAATGGTAGGATCTGCCTATATATCCTGATTTTGGGATTCTTGTGCTGGCTGAGAGACAGAATTCTGAAGTAGTCAGATCTTTGCATTTTTAAGCAATAGGGTGTTCTTGTCTTAAATGATTTTTTTTTATTACATTATTTTTTTCTTTTGGTTACTGGCCCAACGTTTCTTCTGGTAGGTGGGTAAGATGTAGAATGATTGGATGGATCAATAAATAAATAATATTCAGCTCAAGGCAAACTTGTCCTCTTTAGTTCTCAAAAACATTATGGAAGTTGTAGAACGCAGCTTCCAAGATCTGCAAGTGGTGGGCATTGCACACCACCCAAAGGCTACTATACGAGGATAGATTATGCATTGTGAAGATCACTTGGAGATGGGAGACGCTTTCGATGTAATCTACTGAACCCACTGCATGGATTGTCCCTCTGACTATGTAGGATAGATGGGGAGGAAGCTAGCCACCAGATTGCAAGAACACAAGCTCAAACTCAATGATAGCCTCACACTGTAATGAACAAGGACACACATTCAATTTTGCAGCTACCAAAAGAGCTGCAGTGGCGCAGTGGTCAGAATGCAACATTGCAGGCTACTTCTGCTGACTGCTGGCTAACTGAAATTTGGCAGTTCAAACCTCACCAGGTGACTCAGCCTTCTATCCCTCCAAGGTTGGTAAGATGAGGAGCCAGATTGTTGGGGGCAATATGCTGACTCTGTAAAACCACTTAGAGAGAGCTGTAGAGCACTGTAATGTGGTATATAAGTCTAAATGCTATTGCTATTGCTACCAAGATTGCTGTACAAGCAGGTACAAAAACAGCCAGGGAACTGATTGAAGCCTGGGAAATAGGCCCCTCATCAGTTGATAGGAGTGCTGATTTACCACCAGCCTATCACGTACTTAGAAGGTGAGGATTGGGCACAAGCAAATGATAGCTAATGACTTAAAAGCCAATCATCAACACACTCCAATCAACATCTAAAAAGCCATTTACAACAGACACTATATATATCACACTATAAATACCAAGAGCACACACTCTGCTAGAGAAAAGTCCCCTGAAGATGGGCTCCAGCATGAGTACAAAATTTTGGAAGTCAAAACCTTTGATCCCGGTGTCCAACCCAGATTGGATCCTGCAACATTATCCTGGGTCACATACATTCATTCTAGTTCTCTTTTAGAATCGTTCCTTTACTCCTTTCCTCTTCCATCTAGCTGCTCCCATGTCTTACAAAAATCACCTCCTTTTACAGGCTGTCGTTAATCCTGAACATTAAATTACAATATTTAAAAAGAGAGAGAAGAGGAAAATGTGCAGATTTAGAAAGGCTATGCCTCATCACTTGCATTTCTAATACTCAACTCCCATTTTACATTTGTAAGGTGACTGTGATGAGAATTGCCTGTGTCCGTCTGGTTCTCAGCCTTCCAAACATGTTCATCAGTCACACATCACTTAACTATTCAGCACTGCACCATTAAGTATCACCTCACAATTCCCTTCAGACGCTTCCACCTCCCACCCAGATGTACATATAATGGAGAATGGAAAACAAAATTGATCATAAAATGTTTCCTATATTTTTTTCCCATCTAACTCTTTGTAATAGTAGACCTTAGCTATACCCAAATCCCAACTCCAGATAATTTAATGACCACTTTTGAATAAACTCCAAAGAAAAATGTTTAATTGTGCGAATGATAGTGGGATACATTTCAGTCCGATTGATTTTAATGCATGCAGAGTATATGTAAACTTTTTAAATAGAAGTGCATATTTTATTTCTACCTTTGAAGTGGAAAAGAACGTAAGAATTTTGCTTGAGGGAATTAAATGCCCAGTTTTATCAAGTATCACTTTCAAAACAGTGGGCTAGATTTACAAGCTGAATATTGCAGAACAATGGGCAAATTATAAGCAGTGCAACCATCTGGAGACATGAAGATGGGAATTGCTGATATAGAAGTTTCATTGACTTAACATTGTTGACAGTTTCTCTATTAACTTGTCCAATCTCCCTTCAAAGATATCTAAATAGCCATCTCCATATGTTATGATTTCCAATTCCATAAGTAAATGATGTGCTGTACAAAATAATACCCTCCCTCTCTCTTTGCCTAAATTGAATCTACTGTCAATCCATTCAATTAGAAACCCATGCCTTTTAGAGTAATAAGGGGAGGAAAAAAATGTTGCCTTATTGAAGGATCCATACTGCAAAGATTGAGCTACAAGAAATTGAGATCCAAGTTATTTTCATGTTTGGAAATAGTGAGGCATGACACAAAGACTTTGACTCGTAGTACTGAATAAGTGTACTTTAAATAAGCAGGATAGGAAGTGAAAGTGCCATGTCCCACTGATACAAAGATTTGTTCTTTGCTTTTGAGACACCGTCCTACTGACCAATAGCTGTTATGTGTGTGTACATATGAATGTATGTGTATACATATTGTATGTTTTTGTGCTTATATAAGATGCTCTTAGTAAATAATTTTGTAACTGACACTCAATTACATGTCTAATCATATGATAATGTCATGTGAGCACATGTTCTGGGGTGCTAGATAAAAGAAGAAGCCCCCCTCCTAAGAAAGAGTATATATGCATGTATGTATGGTATGTATGCATGCTTGTATGTGCATATATGTATGTGTATGTATGTCCACATACACACATATACACAGGCAGACCAGTGTTTCTCAACCTTGGCCACCTGAGATGTTGGGAGTTCAGTGTGCTGCAGATCAATTTATCCTTTTACTTACTCAGTTCTCAAATAGCCCAGTTTTGATTCACATACTGTTCTTTCCTATTTGCACAGAGAGGGGGGCAAGCTGTGTTTATAAAGAAGTAATGATATATTCTTAGAAACAATGGAAATAATGGTCCTGGTGGTTACTTCTTTTACATCAGGAGTGTGGTTTAAGCATATGAGTAATGTTGAAATATAAAAATACATTTAATACCAAGCTACCCTTCTTCTATAAACTGCTCTTTTTTGGTGATAGTACTTCAACATAGAACAATTATGCCCAGAATTTATAAGTTACTAGTTAATTCTCTCAAAATATAATTAATGGAAGTATATATGAGATCTTTATGAGCCATTAAACCAAGTGGGACTGCACTTTAAAGTAATAGCTATACTGTAACAATATATAAGTGGCTTACCATTGCCTTTTTCCAGAATCATTTCTTCTTCTTCAATTTCTAATCTATCTTATAGCACCAGATTTTCTAGTTGACTTCCATCCAAGTACTAATTGCTTAGCTATATAAGCTCAGCCATAGTCAGCTATGCTTCTTAGATGAACAACGCTGTAGGACAACAATGAAGTTCATGTCAATTTGATGTGACAAATGGAATCAATAGGTTCAACTAAATTACCAATTGCCATTGAGCATGTGCAAAGGGTGGATCAGAGAGACTATGCTATAGTTTATAACGATGGAAGCAAACTATGGATGTTTGTTCCTTAGCTTGCTTTTGGCTCCAGTCAATTCCCAGGTAACCTATAAACTCTGGTTCTCTTTGTTGTATCTACCAGCTGTTCTAAACTATAATTTCTAATTTGCATTTTTTCTTAATCCGATACCCAGGTCTACTTCATAGTAGTGTTCATGGATATGGATACAAATAATGCATGAATCAGAATACATCTGTTTTGCAACAGCAGAATTACATTGCATTCCCAAGGGATTTCCCTTTATTTTTTCTAAATGTTTCAAAAATCCAAAGCTTATTTTTATTCAGAGCTTTCAGTAATACATAGGGTGACCAGGAGAATTTTAAAAAAATTCACAACATTTAAATGTGTGTGTATATATAGAAAACTTTCAGTGGATGTTCATGATGAGAAGTTCCAGTTATGGTTTGTTTAATTTATATCCTAATTAGCCTCAAAGAGCAAAAAGCAGTGTAAATAACACTCCCTTCTCAACAATGTCTGGTTTGTTTATCTATCTATCTATCTATCTATCTATCTATCTATCTATCTATCTATCTATCTATCTATCTATCTATTTATTTATTAGACTTATATACCGCTTCATAGGGCTTTCAGCCCTCTCTAAGCAGTTTACAATTGTTTTTAGCAAATTGAGTCAGCAACTTGTCCCCACAGTCCGGGTCCTCATTTCACCCACCTCGGAAGGATGGAAGGCTGAGTCGACCTTGAGCCGGTGAGATTTGAACCGCTGAACTGCAGATCACAGTCAGCTAAAGTGGCCTGCAGTACTGCACCCTAACCACTGCGCCACCTCGGCTGGTTGATTGGTCTAAAAGAAACTGATCAGCTCAAAGTCAGCTATCGAGCTTTTGTTGATGAAGGTGAATTTGAATCTGGACTTGGCAATCAAAGTCCTACTACAGACTGATTTTTTTCTCTCTATGTACTTACTATCCTCCCTCATTAAATACCATTTTTTCAAGGATTTTTTAAAAGCAAAAAAAAAAAAAGATACTTGTAGTGCAGAGACAAGAGGAATAAAATACTATATGTGTATATTTGCTGATTCCTTTTTAAAAAACATTTCCAAGCATGCATCACCCAGACTAACACATCTGGGCCGGTGGTGGGATTCAAAAAAAATTACTACTGGTTCTGTTAGCTGGTTGGTATGGTATGGCTTGGTGGGCATGGCTTGGTGAGCATGGCTTGGAAGGTATGGCAGGAGAAGGATACTGTAAAATCCCCATCCCTTCCCCATTTCCTCCAGATCAGCTGGGACTCAGGAGGCAGAGAATAGATGGGGACGGGGCCAGTCAGAGGTGGTATTTACCAGTTCTCCGAACTACTCAAAATTTCCGCTAATGGTTCTCCAGAACTGGTCAGAACCTGCTGAATCCCACCTCTGATCTGGGCTGCAAAATGTCAAATGATCATCACTAGATAACAGCAAAGATACAGAAAACCTTATTTATCTTCATCTAATGTTCATCTGAGGTTGCCGCCCAGTTTAGGTAACCCTAATTCAAGGTCTACTTTTGGTAATAGTTATAAAAACTAACACATCTGGGCCGGTGGTGGGATTCAAATTTTTTTTACTACTGGTTCTGTTAGCTGGTTGGTATGGTATGGCTTGGTGGGCATGGCTTGGAAGGTATGGCAGGGGAAGGATACTGTAAAATCCCCATCCCTTCCCCTTTTCCTAGGGTGACCAGACATACCGATTTCAGCGTGACAAGGACGGATTTTTAACCGTTTTTCCCGCCTCCCTCCGCCTTTTAAAAAAGGTCCCGATCATTTTCTGGCTTCATCATGTGGAAAGCCCGGTGGATTTGCTTAAGGAATCCTAACCGGGGCAAGACAAAAGAGACACCCTGTCTAACTAACCTCTCTCTCTGTCTCAGTACTTTCACTGAAGACATAATTAAAACGTTAAAGCAAAAAAAAAACGGACCTCCCTTCCCCCCCCCCCACCGCGCCGCTTTTTTACCTCATTTTATAAGGAAAAACATGGCCTAGTACCATAGAGCCGCAGGAAATGGCTAGAGAGGTCGCCAGGGTTACTTCCTGGGTTTTCCGGACGGGAGGGGCAGGGAGGTTGGAGGACTCTCCAAAATGGTGGGAAAAGAAACTTTCTGGTAAGTGAGCTGGGTTTTTTTTTCTTTTATTTTTTTTAATGCATTTTAAAGTGATGTAGGTTTTTAAAAACGTGCAGCTGCTGTTTTTTTTTTTATTCAAAACAATATGTGTAATATATTCCACAATATGTGGAAAAATCATTTTTAAAAAAAAACCTGAAAGAACAAAAGGTGTTTTTTTAGGGTATTTTCCTGATCAAAACTGTAATAGTTTCTGCATGACACCCTTAATCACAAATAGCCAAAACTACACTTCATTCTAAATAGTTTTATTTCCTTTATTGTATGTGATTACTCAAGTCCAGAAACTGAGTTAATTGGATAAACTCAGCTCCACCATTTACTAAATATACAGTTACAGGAATTTCATGTGTATAGTCTGCTGTCTCTTAGGGTTTATTGTAGGAGAATAATATGAGAGGGATTTGATGTAATATAAGCTCTTTTAATGAATTCAAAATCAACGCAGCAGGCAAGACACGGGAGTGAACATAATGCACACTTTAACTATATATATGTATGTATGTATGTATGTATGTATATGTATGTATGTATGTATGTGTATGTATGTATGTATGTATGTATGTATATGTATGTATGTATGTATGTGTATGTATGTATGTATGTATGTATGTGTATGTGTGTGTGTGTGTGTGTGTGTATGTATGTATGTATGTATGTATGTATGTATATGTATGTATGTGTATATATATATATATATATATATATATATATATATATATATATATATATATAGCCATCAAATACTGCAGCAAGTGTGTCAGTAATAATAGCAAGACAGGCATGGGATTTTCCAGCCAGGTTAATTTTACTTTTTTATGGTTTTGACGTTGTATTTAATTTTATCTGTATTAGAAACCTATGAAGGCTGTGCAACATTTTGAGGCGATACAGAGTATATGTAAAGGCATGAATACAGTAGAACCTCTGGTCACAACCATAATTCGTTCCATAACTTTGGTCGCAAACTGATTTGGTCATGAATCAAACCTAATTTTGGAAATTTGGCGCTTACAAAAATAATGGTGCAGAAGGGGAAATCAGCAGCGGGGAGGATGTGAATATTTTGGTCAGAAGCGTTCGTGACCAGAGGTTCTACTGTATAACATCTTCACTTAAGACTTAAGATATAACATCTTCACTTAAGATTCACTTAAGAACTGTGGCAAGAAAGGTGGTATAGTGACCAAAGTTACAATGGCATTGAAAAAAGTGACTGATGACCATTTTTCACACTTAGCGACCATTTTCACACTTAGCGACCATTGCAGCATCCTCATGGTCACACGATCAAAATTTTGATGTTTGGCAACAGATTCGTATTTATGATGGTTTCAGTGTCCTGGGGTCATATAATCACCTTTTGACAAAGTCAAATGGGGAAACCAGATTCACTTATGTTACTAACTTATCAGCTGCAGTTATTCACTTAAGAACTGTGGCAAGAAAGGTGGTATAATGGGCTTAGTGACCAAAGTTACAATGGCATTGAAAAAAGTGACTGATGACCATTTTTCACACTTAGCGACCATTTTCACACTTAGCGACCATTGCAGCATCCTCATGGTCACACGATCAAAATTTTGATGTTTGGCAACAGTTACAATTTATATTTGTAAATTGTAGTTATGTTGAAATAAAAAAAACCCATTACAATACTATTTTTGCGTTGTATGAAAATTTTTGTCACCTTAGTAATACATGAATGTTTGTATACCATGCCCCCTAATATCCATACTTCTTATGAACTCCCTGAAAAATAATTTGCTTAAAGGCAGATTTCCCTAATGTCAATCTTGTTACATGGATTCATCCAACACTGTCTAGCTTGATATATATTACAGATATAAATATTTAGTCTAGTCTGATTGATATTACACATTCATCTACATGGAAATTAATGATGGGATTCTTTTACATCCTTTGGGGAAGGTATCCATTTACTTTTGAGAGTTTCATATTCTAGAGGCCTAAGGGGATAAGTTAAACCTGAACAATTCTAACTTTAGCTACTCAGAGGAATAATATTTTAATAAGGCATTCTTCAAGGATAAAAAATTGGGGTGGGAATTATACAGAGATGTTTTTCAAGACAGTTATGTCAATCTTTTATATGTGTTTTGTGAAAAGGTATGACAGAATTCCTTCAGTCAAACACTATGTGGAAAGGAGGACTCAGCCTACAACATAGTGCAATTGAGACTAGGAGAAAGAGGGGTGGGAAGGATACAGAGGATATGCATACAGAATATATAGGGTATGGCAGCCTCCAGTAATGAACTGTTAAATATAATGTCAGATTATATGATCCAATACTTTCAGGATCCCTGTATGAATATATGGAGCTGGGAAACAGATAAGAAGAACTAGAAGTTTGTAAGTGGACTGCAGGAAGGTTGATGTGGTTTAAAAGGAACTACTAAAACCTAGTAGGATGAAAATTGTGGATAGAATGCAGGGGCTGAAGGAGGTACTAATTTAAAGGTAAATAGGCCAAGAACATTTGAGTATTTTGCAGAATTTACGGTATATAATAATATGTGACTGTCAAGAAGTCATGTTTACAGAATTAGATTTTGAATCTAGAATAAAACACAGACTAAATAAAATGCAACTCCCACCCCAAATCCGTATGTATGTATGTATGTATGTATGTATGCATGCATGCATGCATGCATGCATGCCATGAGGGATGCCTGCTAGTAATCTCCAGTGGTACACTCAGTCAAGAGCCGAGGTGGCGCAGTGGTTAGGGTGCAGTTCTGCAGGCCACTTCAGCTGACTGTTATCTGCAGTTCGGCGGTTCTAATCTCACCGGCTCAAGGTCGACTCAGCCTTCCATCCTTCCGAGGTGGGTGAAATGAGGACCCAGACTGTGGGGGTGATATGCTGACTCTGTAAACCGCTTAGAGAGGGATGAAAGCCCTATGAAGCGGTGTATAAGTCTAATTGCTATTGCTATAGTTGGACCATCCAGCCATAGCAGAATGGCTGTAAGTAGACAAATGAGCTGGCAATTTCACTTTGTGGGATAAGTCCAAAGTTTTCTGCTCTGAATTGTTTGTATTTTATCCTAGACTTGTAGCAGGGCTAGCCTTTGCATTGGCAGTTCAAAAGCTAAACAATAGTTCCTGATAAACTCTCACAGGTGTCCTTGAAAGAATAAATGCCAAATTGCTAGAAGAAAGGATACAGATTTTATCAGTGTTTTGTATGTGACAAAAGGTTCAAAGCTTAGTTGTATGTTCAGTCATCATGGTGAGGTCAGGCTATGGTCCTGAGGTTGCTAGGCAACTCTACCCCCCCCCCCCCATCAGAATATTTCTTATTCTCCTCTGTCAATGGAAAGATAAAATTTCATTTAGGCTTGAATGGTGCAAAATCTTCCCACAGCTGATGTTAAATGCAGGTTCGTTGAAACTAAACTCAATAATAAACCACAGAAATAGTATAAAATAAAGCATCCTAATAAACAGGATCATTTAATTTAACCAACTACTGTTTCTTTCTTCAAAATAAAGGCACTGCACTGAATAAGCTTAACAAGAGAGAAAAGTAGTAATGACATTATTGTTAGGGTTGTATTATAAATTACTAAACCATATGGAAAGTCTGGTTTATTTAATCCTAAAACTAGATTATAGATTTTTTTTTTCAAAACAGACAATATAAGACTTCAGATAAGTGGAGAAAAATAATGCAGCCAAAACCCCCAAAATTCTTCAATACATGCAGTCCTTGACGGAGAACCAGTTGTTTCGTAACCATCCAATTATAATGACCATTTTTCACACAGATGATTGCACTGTGTTCTGGGATCTATTGTGATCTTCAGACAAGAAAAAATGTTAAGATGCTTAATGTAATAGCTGGAGCAGTGAAGGGTGGGACAATGAGTAAGAACACACAATTATAGCTAATTGGTTGAAGAGAGCTGGCCACTGCATGTTGTGACTCAGCAGAAGTTTGCTGTGAGTTGAGTCGGGATGCAAGAATGACAATGCAGCTGGGACTCGTTAGTGTGGTCTTCTGGAGATAAAAGGACTGATGGTGCCACGCCCTGGTTGCAGAAGTCAACGTTCATCGGTCGTGGTTTGCTTGTGAGAGGCACTTGGATAAGTGGTTTGCTTTCTGTAACCCTGATTCAAAGAGACACTTGGAGAAGTGATTTGCTTTCTTTCTGAACACCTGGCTCTGCCGTAAGAGATCTTTGTTTTGCATTCTGTTATCTTCTTGCCAGAGACTTTATTTATGTTTATTTTTGGGCTCGCAGCCAGTCTGAGCCAAGGACTGATAAAGTTATTTCCTTTTAAGCCTGTCTGCCTGTCGTCTTTGAACCAGCGAAGGAGGGGGGACAGAACACTGCATGAGGCAATCTAAGCTTGATTGGTTGCTCTGAGTAGTTTCCTTGTTTCCTGCCTTTTTTCCTCTGTGTGCCCTGTATGATTTATAATTTTCCTCATGGCGTCCTTGCTGTATTGATTTTCCCGATGATGTGCCCATTTGCCTATCTTATTTACTGTAAATATATTTATTAACTGTATATATAAAACTACAAGTTTATGTCAGCCTCTCTGACTTCATTTGAATACCAGCTGCACAATTCCTTGACAAAAATCAATGGAGAAACCAGATTCACTTTAACAACCATGCTACTAACTTAACAATTGCTGTGATTCACTTAACTACTGTGACAAAAAAAGGCTGTAAAGTGGGGTGAAATTCACATAACAACTGTCTTGCTTAGCAACAAAAATTTTGGGCTCAATTGCGGTTGTAAATTGAGGATTACCTGTAGTGTTTGTAGTTTGTAGTTTGTAGTTTAAATTTATTTATAGGCCGCCCTTTTCCCTGAGGGGACTCAGGGCGGCTTACAACTTATATAGGAAGGGGAAACATATAATGACATATAGGACAATACATAATTAAAAGAATAGAGCAACATTCATCATTCGGGTGGGGATGGATTACGATCTTTGTCCCCAGGCCTGACGGGATAGCCAGGTCTTGAGGGCTGTGCGGAAGGTCTGGAGGGTGGTGAGGGTACGAATCTCCACGGGGAGATCGTTCCAAAGTGTCGGAGCTGCTACTGAAAAGGCTCTCCTCCATGTAGTTGCCAGTCGACACTGACTGGCAGATGGAACTCGGAGGAGGCCCAATCTATGCGATCTAATGGGTCGCGAGGAGGTAATTGGCAGGAGGCGGTCTCTCAAGTACCCAGATCCACTACCATGAAGGGCTTTGTAGGTGGTAAGTAGCACCTTGAAGCGTGTTGGCTGACTGTTTCATCATTCCAGAAGCCTGAAAGGTAATTATTCTTCTAGATTTGATCCTAAGGAAGAGGAAAATGCTTTTATCTTTAAGAAAACATTGGAAATAAATCCATATTCATCTTGTATTTGAAAGTTCATCAGAAACTGGAGCATAGTCGTGCATTCACACCTGATGCCAGTAGACAATTTATGAAAACAAAGTTATGAGTGTTAATTCTATTTTCATGCTTTATTTAATTTATTTATATAACATGTAAAATTCAATTTCCATCAAACAATGTGTTGTCAGGGTACAATTCTTTTAGGTATTCCTAATCAAAATGTTTACAATAGTATTCATCACAATAATATTAACACTATAATAACAGTAATATTTAACTTATCTACTTTAATAAATCTTTGTTTTAGCATTTATCCTTTTTTATACCCCCACATTTCTAGCTTCTGTTTCTATTGTCTAACCATTGGTAAAATAGATCTCATTTCAAAAAGAATATTCAGTTTCTTCTTTGTTTTTAATAGTCTTAGTCTATGCATTTCTGCACATTCTAATATTTTCTTAATTACACTCTCATCTGTTGGGATCTCATTGTTCTTCCATTGTTGTGCAAATACAATTCTGGCTGCAGTTAGTACACATAAAATCAAATATATAGTCCTTCATCATACTTTTCTGGCAGAATGCCCAATAAAAATATTTTTGGTTTCAAGTCTATATGCTGCTTTATCATTTTTTCCAAACAAGTATGTATTTTCGTCCAATATTTTTTAGCTTTTTATTAAAGGTATATTATAGGTAGGGTATATTCTGAATATAGTAACAGAACCTTGTAAATGTGAATAGTTCTTTCTTCCTTCCTGCCTTTATCTTTAGAAAACTAACGAGAGTCAAGTCTGAAATGTTTTCTCAAATTAAATTCCTGCTTTGGATTTACATTTCTTCTACCTGATCCTGTGCCTCCTTCTCCTGGTTCTCAAGGTTATTCTTACAGCCTGTTACACGGGATTTCAGGATAGCATATTTCAACAAACTTGGAGAGGAAGCCAGTGGTTTGAAATTTTCAAATCAAAGTAGTACAAGAGATTTGGGAATAAAATATCTAAAAAATAAAATATTGCATTCCATTTCAAGGGGAAAAAAATGAGAACAACTTGGGAAATAATTTTGGGTGCGCTGGGAGGAGCCACAACTTGAAATTAAAAGGAATATCCCAGAACATGGAAGATGGGACAAATCAGAGGTGGGTTTTTCCCGATTCAGCATGGATCGGTAGTGGCATTCAGGCCTGAGTCGCAGAACCGGCAGCGACCCAATCTGCCAGGTCCCTGAACAGGTTTCCTCGCCGCCACTGGGCCACCACCATGTTGTTTTCTAGTGACTGTGCATGCGCAGTTTACTGTAAATTGTCCTGCACATGCACGAAGAACAATTTACATTGAATAGTGCACAAACACATAGTGCACAGGTTGTGAATCAGTAGTAAAACTGGCAGCCACACACTCCTGGGACGAACCACCAAAAGTTGCATAGCAAGAAGCTCATCTTTGCAATAGGAAACTTAAAAAGATTGAAGTACAAATACAATTTAGATTCATTATGAACAAAAGCAACAAAACAGTTTTTAATTACTTTGGTAATTAGAAGAAAAAAGGGCAGTGAAGGGGAAAAAAACCCCTTTGTTGTTAATAAATAGAAGTATAATATTTATTGTCATTGCACTTAAATACAACGAAATTGGTTTTAATCTCACTGGTGCAAAATTATAACAGAAACGAAAAAAGAAAGAAAAAAGCTAATGCAGGCTATAGTAAGAGAATTTTGAAAGTGACAGCATTTTTCTCTCCCCTCTCTCTTACGATGTAACAAAGAGAGTTAAAGCACTTAAAGTATATTTTTCCTCCTTTCCTGTGTTTAATTCATGTTTTGTTAGGTGCCATATTTCTTCTCCAAGGTCATTTCTCTGGTCCTCTTTGCCTTTCGTGACCTTTACAAAAACATAGATGGTAGCAATAGTGGCAAAGAATGGGGAAAGGGCAAACATTGTCCAAAGGAGCAAAAAGAGGAGAAAGGGCAATTATAGAGAAATCAATTTAATGTCAACATTGTATAATATTATAGAACCAGTTAATCAGCAGTTTCTTCAAAAAATATCCACTGCTTGGCAGGACTCGACATAGAAACAAGTCATTCCAAACCAACCTGATCACTCTCTTTCTCTCCCCTCTCCTTTGATACTATGGCTAGTTTAGTGGATTGTGGGAAGGTGGTAGAGTACTTTGTCTTTGATAATTTCTCCAATAACAGCCTAGTAGAGAATCTGAATGGGACGCAGTGGCTCAGTGGCTAAGATGCTGTGCTTGTCGATAAGAAAGGTTGGGGAGGAGCCAACGTAGCGATGATATGGACATGCACTTTTGAATCATTTGATGCACTTTTGGTTCATTTTGGTTCTTGATCAGTCTGAGATCCACAAGAACTTGAAATCTTTTTCACATGATCGATGCTCCGAGACCGCAGCCAAATGTTTGCCTCTGGGTGGTCCAATTGGACCTAAACTGTCCCGCAGAGACAGTGAACAGGAAGAATACTTCTTGCTGACCTCAGGGATACCGCAAAGTCCCTGATAGATGCAAGAGAAGTTCTTCAAACTGGTGACAAAAAATCCAGACAAGGCTGACGAAGTCAGGGCAGCTCCAAAACAGAAGGATACGGAAAGAGAAAGTGTTTTCAGCTGGTAAGGAACTTTTACTGTTTTAAAAAGAGACTGCCTATAAAAAACTTAAAATTAATCCAAATTGGAGAACAGAAGAATTAAGCGGCGGAATTAAATTTGGAATGGTTCTAACCAGAGAAAACATGAATACAGATGGAAAAGACCATATTGTGCATCAGATCATGTGAGAAAGATTTCAAGTTCTTGTGGATCTCAGACTGATCAAGAACCAACATGAACCAAAAGCGCATCAAATGATTCAAAAGTGCATTGTAGCTGCATCAACATAATTATAATAACAATATCAAGAATAAGTTTGACAAACCTCCTAAGATGACATAGGAAGAGGAGGGAATCACACGAGGAACAGCTGTAAATGTTGGCTCTTTTGTTTTATTTATTTTTATATATTGATTAAATTATTATTTTGCCCATCTCCTACAAAGTGACTCTTGTAAGGCAGATGAGCAGCAGCATATATATATAAGGATATATAAGAAAAAAACTAATAATATATGTCTTCAAGCATGTACTAGTCAGATGAGACTTGTTCTGTGTTGTTCCAGAAAACAAGACAAGGAAGAAGAGGTTTAAATCTTGAAGAAAATATTCTGATTGTACATGAAGAAGAATTTTCTTTCTTCAATAGGGGAACAGAAGAAGGTAGATGTTCCTTCCCTGGAAGATTTTAAGTAGAGAAGTGCCATCTGTCAAGACTTTTATAATTCTGAAATCCTGCAGTGGGAGGAAGTTGAACCATATGATCTCCAAAATACTTTCCAAGTCTTAAATTTCTATAACACTATGTGTCTGCACATTCTTTTCGAAATCCAGGCTCTAAAATATCAACTATATAAAGTCTTATGTCCAAATGAGGAATGAAAATGTCATTATTTTTTTTACAAAATATAATACCCCAAAGCATTTAATTCTGTTCTTTGGGGGACCTAGAATCAGGGACATCAGCCTTTAACCTTTCCTCCCCAGAAAATAATTGAAATTCTTCCAAAGGTGACATAATTTGAATTGCATTTTATATATTACAGTGTGTGTGTTAAGGTCAGAAAACTCAATGGGAACTTTCATAGTTGGGAAATTGAACCCTAAAATGCTGGTTAAGCCAACTCATTGCAAGGCATAGCACTTGTGATAGTAACTTTATCAATGTCAGGCATGACAAATCAGGGCCACGTGTTAAGTTTCAATTAAACTGATTTATCGCTCATGCTTAAGCACAAGAATCTAATCAACTAATGGTTAGCACTATTTTGGCATTAGATAAGGCTTAATTTAATTCAGGAAAGTTGGACTTAGTCCACTTGTGGCTATGTTGAGACTCTAGGCTGATTCCGTTTTTGACTCCACCCCCAATTTCTTCCACTCCTTGTTCTAAAATTAAGTATGTTTACACCAACCAAGGAATTCGTCAAATTGCTTTTACTTTTCACAGTGGAACACTTTGGTTACTATGGAATACATGTGCTGATGAAATGTGTGCAGTGGCATGTGATATTGGAAGGTATTTGCCCTCAAATAATACACATCAAGCTTTATTTATAATGCAGCTCTATTATGAATAGAATAGAATAGAATAGAAAAGAATAGAATTCTTTATTGGCCAAGTGTGATTGGACACACAAGGGATTTGTCTTTGGTGCAGATGCTCTCATGTACATAAAAAGACAAGATACATTCATCAAGAATCATAAGATACAACACTTAATAATACTCATAGGGTACAAATAAGTAATCAGGAAATTAAAATGCATAAATAGAAGGAAAATACATACATAAATGTATACATTTATAAAATGTTATAGTTTATTATATTACTCATGAATGCTTCCAAAAAAACTATACAAATGGGAAGAAATGTAGATAAAGTTGCAATCTTTATACATTCCTTGCAAAAATATTTTAGGTTTTTTTTTTTAAAAAAATAGATATACGTTTAGTTTTAAATTGCCCCTTCTTTATATAGATTTCTAAAAAAAAAAAAGTTCCTCTGCAAAGGCTTTATAGACTGATGTACCATCATGTTCAACAACAGTCCCCTCACTGAGATCTGCAAATGTAAATGCATTTAAATTTAACCAACTACTTAATGCATAAAATCAGCGAAGTATTTAACAGATTGACAGCCAAATGATTAAGATAAATAACTGTCAGTACCTTATTCCTATTTATCCTTCTGTTACAGAAGGATAATACAACCAGGCCTATTTCTACCTAGGCATATACCATTCCTATATATTTGATATTGCTGCTAAGACTCCAAGAAGCACTGCAAGATTGATTTTAGGTGGGTTCATGCTCCGGAAAGAAATTAAACGACTCAAATAATAAGATTACATCCAGCTATCTATGTAGTTGCTGGGAGTCAAAGGCTACTGGACAGCATATAATCAATCAATCAATCAATCAATCTGGTATTGAAAAAGGCAAGGAAAGTTGGAGTCTACCAGGGTCTTGGATAGAGATTTGTGCTATAGGATAATTAGAACTACTCAAGAAAAGGTATTGATTCAACAACAGTCAAAGTCCATCATGGTCTGACCTGGCATTAATTCCACTTTCTCTAACACACCTTTTCCAGTGTGCACTTAAATCCAAGAGTGACAATCGGGCTTTTTGCTTCCTTTTGACCTAAAGCAGCAACATGAAAGTCTCTTCTCAATGCAGTTATCCTGAACAATGATACATGTATGATTCCAGAAGACACTATAAGTTCCCAATGAGGGAATAGACTTACTTCATTGAATGTCTTCACAGAGATGACATGGAGAGAAATGACTAAATAAAAAGATGGTTCGTTTGTTCACTTGCTAAAGAATGTGGTGCTTTCTACCCAATGAAGAGACATATCATTGATGGCATTTCATCCAACCTATGCAGCTTTGTTTTTTTCATTGGGTTGAGTGGATTTCCTCCTATTGATTTTGGATTTATCAAACTGTTATTGTTGACTGATGTGGAAAATATCATCCAGACTAATAATAATGTTGGTCCTAAGACAACAAAGTTGACTTTGCTTTAAGAAGTGGTCTAATCGCGTGAGGGGACATGTAGTCGGGGAATTCAGATGACCTCCATAACTATATACCACAGAGGGGGGGAAGGTAAAAGGTAAAATCTCCTCTTTGATGTCACTTGGCCACATCAACCTCAATTTAATCACGTCAGCCCTTCAAAGTAGCGAAGGTCGAGAGAAATCAAAACCACAAGTTCTGTTACTACTTTGACTGCAATATTAAAATAATAGAATCTTATAAGTCCAAAAGCTCATCCTTCTCTCCCGCTTCTCCTTTCCAGAGAACTCACAAAGGTCCTTTCTGAGTTGCTTTTTACAACCCCATTCCTTCTTCGAATCCAGATTTCTTAGACCGGTGTTTCTCAACCTTGGCAACTTGAAGATGTCCGGACTTCAACTCCCAGAATTCCCCAGCCAGCATTCGCTGGCTGGGGAATTCTGGAAGTTGGAGTCCGGACATCTTCAAGTTGTCAAGGTTGAGAAACACTGTCTTAGACCATTGTCTAGGCCAATGATAGCTAATCTTTTTGTTGTTGTGTGACCACACCCATAATGCAATATGTGTGCAACACCCCCCTGTACCCCACCCCCTGTCAATGCATGTGTGATCCCCCATGGAAGCATGTGCGACCCCCTCCACACCCTCTAGCAGGCCTCCCTGCAGCCTCTTGGAACCAAAAATGGGGCACAGGGGGTGCCGCACTCTCCCGTGCAGCGTTGCTGCTGGTTTGGCCAGATCGGGTAAACCGGTAGTAGCGGTGGCAGGAGGTTCCACCCACCCACCTGGACACTTCTGCACATGCGCAGAAGGGTCACATGACCCCGCATGGGAGCACACCCAAAGCAGCAGTAAACAAATTGGCAACACCACCGACACATTTTAGGCCTAGCGGGCCTCCCTGAAGCCTCCTAGGACCAAATATGGGGTGCAGGGATGTGTGCACCACATTCCCCTGTGCTCCCCCTGCCCCCCCACATGCATGCACAACACCCACCCCTATGCACGCACACATGTCTCCTGCATGTGCCCCATCCCACACGCATGCACAGCAGAGACCCAAAAATCAAGTGGCTGGCGGGAGGTGCATGCACATGTGCCTTGGAGCTGGCTGGGGCGATGGCTCTCAAGCCTGCATGCCATCAGTTCACCATTACAGGTCTCGACTGTGGGTCTTTTTCCTGCCTTCCAAAGTTATTCTCATAGCCCATGAGAGAGAGAGGGAGGGAGAGGGAGGGAGGGTGGGAGGGAGAGGGAGAGAGAGAGAGAGAGAGAGAGAGAGAGAGAGAGAGAGAGATTTACCCTTTGCAACATTTTTTGAATTCTTCTATATTGAAAAGAAAGTAGGCTCCAAGTATTTGTGTTTCTTGTAGCATTTGGGGAAATATATACAAAGAATTTTCCATTTCTGTGCCTCCTCGCTCCTCTCAGCAGGTAGCTGTGAAGAAGCCTTGTTGTAAACAAACATTACTAGGTAGCTTAATTGTGCACGGGATATCATAGACCCCACGCAGTGCATGGTTTGACTTCCAAATGCTGAATACAATCCTTTTTCTGTACATTTGGTTTTGAGCAAGGTAACGAAAGGCCGGAGGAGAATAGGAAAATTATTCCTGTCTCTAAATAAGGTGACCAGTAGCTTGACCAATATAAAACTAGGGTGGAATCTTTGAATCAAGAGGAACCAACTCCCCCATGGCAGTTTTTGCTTACGTGATTTGTGTAGGCATATGTCACTCAGTTTGATAGATCTGATAATCCTGCAAAAATGGTACAGTACCAAAACCTGAGAGATCTGTAAGAAAGTTAGCAGTGTTTTAGGCTGAGGATACAAGAAGCGAGATTGAAAGAATGCAACTGCTTTATGATCAAGGGTAAGCGTTTTTGATAATGCAATAGCTCACCTTTGCGACAGCTTAAAAGTCACTGAAATGGGAGAAAAACCACATTAGTGAAGCACAAGCACTAAGGGGAACAGGTCATTTTTACTGTTGAACTATTTTCAATGCAAACAGTCATATGCAACCTATAATTTATTGATGCCATTGCTTTGAGAGCAAAAGAAAATAAGATTTTCATATTCTTCCCTGATAAGAAGTTCCAACTTATTGATCTCGAACTTCATGACTTTTCTACGCACTTAATAAAGTTTATTATCTTTCTCCATTATAGTATCTCACATCAATAATAAAAAAAAAATGTATTGTGCAATGGTATTCTCCGGGTTGAGAATGGGGGAATATATGTTTGAAGGACAGATTCTTTTGAAAAAAAATATGTTTCTTTTTATATTACTGTCAAACTAGAGCAAGACTTAATCCTTTGAGCCGTCTTTATTGCACTGAGAAGCTGTAGATTAAAGCATAATCATTATCTAATCAATATCATCAAGACTGCTCTTTAATTTACTTTAATGTACAGTAATGATCAGCAGGTGCTATAGACAGATATTTTCAACACTGGTGTGTTAACAAGTCTTTCAAACCAGCCTAAGGAAATTGAAAGCTTTTCCAATATCTGGCATCGGCTTCACTTCAGTAAGTGCTGATAAAGTTTCCAATTTAAATATAAAAGGGAAATTAACAAAAGGACATGACTCAGATCAGGCAGAAATGGATAAAAAGTGCTCACACAATTCAGGAAACAATGGAATGTGCTTCAAGCTACCACAATGATTTGTGTCTTCCTAGGCAACATTCAGACAAATGAGAGAAACAGGATTTTTTTTTTAGGAATCACAGTACAGCAAATATTTGCCACTTAGCACCTCTGAGTGATTTAGCATTTTCATAATTCCAATTTTTTTTTCAGTGCAATTACACAAAATTTTGTTTTGGAAAACTGGCACAACACTGAGACATATTTACAACTGCCAGGTTTTTTTTGCATAGTCAGATTGAAAGAGAGGAGAATGGGAAAGGCTGCAATCACATACATAAAAACAATCACATATATATATATATTTCCCCCTCTTCATGTGATTCCTTCTTCATGGCTAAATTCTGGGAAAGATCTAAACAAAAGAATGGGAAAAAAATCACAGATTTCTATGAGCAACAAACTTAACCACCCATTGCATGTATTTTTCTTCCCCATCTCTCCACCTTTTTTACTTAGTGACAAGTTTGGCCTTTCAGTTCATCCATACATCTTTATTTTCTCGGTCTTTTTTACCCACCTACTGCTTACATTTGAAGCATCCCTCTTCCAACCCCTGACTCACAACGCAAATATTCTCTGGGGCTCCAATCCGCCAGCCTGGCCTTGGCTGTATTCTCTCTCAAATGCTCTGATTTATTTTTTTTTAAAGTAGTAAATGAAAATGGATACTTTGAAAAGACTGATTGGCTAACAAGTGATGTAAAAAAGGATAGATTTATACTGATGATTGATACTGATGATTGGACTGTTTACCTGGCTTATCATGCACATAAGAGCCATCTGTATGGACTTTGTAGTACCAACAACATGGGCTTTGTATTGTTATACTTTGATAAGCAGTGTGCCTTTTCTAGTATTTTAATTTGTGATTGTTTTCTCTTTTAAATGTAATGTAGAAAGCTTTTTTTCCCTCTGTTATTACTGATAGGGTGATTGATACATTGCAACATTCTCGAATTTCAATATAATGAAACTTTGCTTTCCAGGTGAGGATAGGATAGGAGTGTGTTTGTCTTAACAGGATGTCCATAGTTTGTCTTTTGGTTAGATAGAGAACTCTTCATTGTTAATTGATATCTGGTTTGTCTCTTTTTTTGGACTCTTAAGTGAACTTTACTTAAACTTTTGACATTTTTTTCCTCATTAATATTCTAAATTCTCTGCCCACAGGTCTTGGAAGTTCATTTAAATGATCATACTAAATTATTATGGGTTAGCATTCACTGATAGTTACTGAGCATGGTCTCCATATGGTTTATGATTCAAATTGTATTGCTCAATGAGAGAAAACATTCCAAACCCAATATGTTTGAACTATATATAAAATTATTTCTCCCCTTCCTAAGGGTGTTTCCAACGTGTACCTTGGGAGACCTATCCTTTACTTATGCATAAATAAAGGATATTTATCTACTTTTCTTTAGTTCAGTTGCTATTTTGGGCAGGGGTACATCAAACTAAAAAACCTTATCATGATTTATGGCCAACAAGGCATTCTCTTTATTTTTGTAAGGTGGAATAACAGACTATTGAAAGCTTATTAGAATTTCTCTATACCTTATATTATACCGAAGAAAATGAAAGTGGGATTACTTTAGATTTCTTTCTGATCCTTCATGTTTTCTGATCTTTTCCCCCCATTAAATAGTTTACTCATTTCTTCCTCATTCAGAAGACCAAGCCTAGATGACTTCACAGTGATGATTCTTGCCCTACTGCACATAATTGATACTATGAGGATGAAAGGTAAGCTGATAACCTTACAATTGAAATAGAAATTAAACTCTCTTCTCGGTCTCCATTCCCAAAGCATTACAGAAAAAATGAAGATAAGTTGATATTTTAAAAGAATTAGAAAGCTATGCATACAAAAGGTTTTCTAGCAGCACTGTGGAATCCTGTTATCTACTTTCATTAGTTACCAAATTTGGACTGTGGACATCCTTTCCCCATGTTTTGAGCCAATAGTCGTGAAGTTGCTAATTTACCAGCTTTGAAGGTCTCTGCCGTTTGTCCTCGGTTTTAAAAATAAACAAGGCTTCTGGCATTAAAATCAGAGATCCCATTTCAACTTGTTCAAATCTCACATCACACACTTTAAGCTGTTAGAAAAAATGCAGCATTGGGCTGCCTGCATTCTTGCTTGCCTGCCTGCTGATCCATCTATCCATCTGTTCAGGAATCCATTTTTATAATGCTGTTGTTATGTATCAGAGAGCTTTGGGGAACTCCTTGCTGATAGTCCTCGGGTTATGAACATTCATAGAGTGACTGTTCAAAGTTACAATGGCAATGAACAAGGGGGGGATTTACATTGGGTCTTTTAAAGTTCTGGCTGCAGCAGCATCCCCATCACATTGAAGGGGAATAGTAATAAGGATACAAACTTGTTGATTAGTAGAAATATTTGTTTTCTGTAACACACATATATTATGTGTTGTATTTGTAATGTATAAGCTTGCATGCTGTAAGTGCCTTTTGTTCTCTGCAACTGACTTCCTGTGCCAATGTTTTTAGGGTCTGTAGAATATCTGGCAAATGTCAAAACCTGTGATCCTTGCCATTTGAACTCTTATCAATCTGCAATCTATGGGCATAGAATTTATCCCAGAATGGAGCTATAAAGAGCTGTAAAACTGACACCTTTGATATGCCCCCATCCTGCCTGAGAATGTATCTCACCTTTGACCTGTGTCCTTCACAACAGGGGCCAAATGGCTAATTGTGGGAACAGAGTTTAGAGATCATGCTGATAAGTCTAGTGAGGAGTATTGTAAAGCCGGGATGTTATTCTATGATGTCTCTAACTGTATAAAACGGAGCTATACCTTCTCTGAAGGGGAGTTCTTCCCTGCATATCCTTGGGGTGTGTTGGGAACAACTGACCACCGTGTCTTTAAACTTTGATCAAAGATTGAATGCTGATTGTTATTCAAGCCTCCGTTTAAGTCTCATGTGTGGCTCGTTGTGACTTGGATGTGTTCTCAAACTTCTAAGGGTCTCAACGTATTCTCAGACCTTACAACGTGATCACAATCAAGGCACCTGGTACCAGACTTATGATTATGAAGTCACAGTGGGCCATAGTCATGTGATCATGATTTTCAACACTCCCTGCTGGTTTCCAACAAGCAAAGTCAACGGGGAAACTAGAAGGAGTCAGAAATCATGATTATATGGCCAACAGTATTGACAGAGTTGCCATCACTAGGCGATGTATTCCACTTTGCAAGTGTGCTGTTGGTGATGGAGTTCCTGATCCCAATTGTCATAACCTGAGGAAATAAGACATGAAAGTGATATGTGGGTGCTTTCTATATTCTGTGCCGTTACTATCTTTAATCTATTACAATGATAATCCTAGTGCCATTATTACTATTATTACTGCTACCTATTACCCAAATGCTGTTACCAATATTCTATGCTCAAGCCATTATATTAATATGCACAAAGGTTGGTTTGTTAATCCTCTGCCTTAAGATCCCTGTCTCTGAGATTCATCTTCTTTTTTTTTTCTGTAAATAGCCAGCATGTAGAACTCTTTACACCTCCTTTGCGTTGTGCTTTTTCCTGCTGGCTGCTATGCAGAGGTGGGTTCCTACCAGTTCGCACCTATTCAGTAGAACCGGTTCGTCAAATCTACCGAACCGGTTAGAAGAGGTTCCACCAGTGGACCCGGAAAGCAGGCCACACCTACAGAAGAGGGTCGAAAATTTTTTGAAACCCACCACTGACACACACACATGCACACACAGACTCACACAAAGAGAGAAAGAGAAAGGAAGGAAGGAAGGAAGGAAGGAAGGAAGGAAGAAAGAAAGAAAGAAAGAAAGAAAGAAAGAAAGAAAGAAAGAAAGAAAGAAAAAGAAAGAAAAAGTGAGAGAGAAATGAAAGCAAAAAAGGAAAAAGGGACAGAGAGACAAAAGGAAGGAAACAGAGAGAGAGGGGGGGGACACATGGCCAGCACGCCACTCCCACCAGGTCACATGGCCAGCAAGCCACTTCCACAAAGGAGGCCACACCCACAGAGTAGGTTCGAAAAATTTTTGAAACCCACCACTGGTGCTATGCTTCCTTTCTTCTTTTTTGGACCATCTACTCCTTCTGAAGGGGGGGGGAAACCAAATACCTCTTTTGTTTGGATGATGTGCTCAATTTGCTAGTGATTGCAGTGCTCCAAAAAGAATGCATCTCCTTCATCCTCCTCCAAACTTTCCCCTCTCTTGTGTTAAAGTTTCAGCTTTATTGATACGTCTACTGGCTGAGAGGGAAGGCTCCAATGGGACAGAAAAAAAGCCAGCACAGACACCTGCAATTTTTTTCCCCCAGCAGTCCTCTCTTCTGCACGAATTTTGATATTACTTATGAATTGTCCAAAGTGTCAGGGCACCACCACTGGGAAATGGACTCATAGTCACAAATCTTCATTATTGTTTCTCCTGAGTCAGCTGTAATAAATACTATTCTCTGTTAGATGGAAGAAGGCGCTGGTCCTAATTTTGCTTGCCAATACCAGTTTTAGGGCAATTCACATCACCTCTCTCATGAAGTTAAATAAAAAAAAGATGATGCTTAAAATCCAGAATCTAAAATAGGTAAGAGATTATTATTTTTTTGTGAATGGCAATCCCCTCCTTTAATTAGTTCCATTAAGCAGTTTCTCAATGACTGCAACATCACAGGAAACCCATTCAATAATTCAACATCTCAGAGCCTTTACAGTTTTTGCAACTTCTGCCACCCTCTTTATGGCCCCAGTGAAAATGTTCAGACGTTTTGTCTTTTCCAATATTTCAAAGGAAGGATAAGTGCTAACACTTAATGAATGACAAGCAAGGGCTGCTTCTGTCTGCTCCCCATTAACCTTCATTAATGTAACAATGCCCATCTGAAAAGTGCTTTTGAGAGGACAGCAATGTGTATTTGTGCTTATTTGACAGAATTCTTTAGCATTTTGCCCTTTCTCTCATTGTTCCAGCTGAGTAATAAAAGAAGACCTAGGCAATACCCCCCTTTACTTCACAACATAATAATATTTCACTGAAGTGTAAGGGCGGTTTAATTCTGTTTACAATGGATATTTGATGATTTTTGATTTTCTGTTTGAGGGAAAGCAACGTCTCAGGAACAGTAAAGGGAAAAAAAAACATTTCTGTTATAAAAAGCTTAATTTCAAGATTAGACCTAGCCTACTATATATTCCTCTGACTGTCACTCATCTTGAGAAACAGCTTGATGATTTGTTTATTTATTTATGGTATTTTTGCAGGGTGAATATACAATTAGCTTCTGCATAAATCACAAACATAAAAATAGGATATTAAAATAGAAGACTCTTTGTGTGTGTGTGTGTGTGTGTGTATTAGAGAGAGAGTGAAATAGAAACAAAATTTGGATATCAATAGCACTATCAAGAAGAGTAAAGGTGATCTTTTCTTTGAGATAGAGTTCCAGGAATTCTGATGACCTAGATCAGTGGTTCCCAAACTTGGCAACTTTAAGACTTGTGGACTTCAACTCCCAGAATTCTCCAGCCAGCTCTGCTAATTCTGGGAGTTGAAGTCCACAAGTCTTAAAGTTGCCAAGTTTGTGAACCACTGATCTAGAGAAGTGATTTACCTCATCCATGGACCACAAATTTAACATTTTTAAGGAACAACAGTCCATAACTTATGTGCAATAAGACTGTTTTTGAATTTCTGCCCCTGCGGTCTACTTCTTTTGGTAGATTATTCACGCCAGGCAGAATCACTTGAAAGTAGCTTAAAGTTCAAGCACATGTGAATGGGGAGAATGCAATATTGTTAGTGACACTTCTTGTTGTTGTTGTTAGTTGCAAAGTCATGTCTGATACATCGTGACTCCATGGACAATGTTCCCCCAAGCCTTCCTATTCTTTACCATCCTCTGGAGTCCATTTAAGCTCACGTCTACTGCTTTGGTGACTCCATCCAGCCACTTCATTCTCTGCCATCCCCTTCTTCTTTTGCCCTCCAACATATCTGACACATATAGCTACTGGTTTTCTTGGGATGCATTTTAAAATCTAGTTGTCACTATTATTAGAGAACTATGGGTGTTTTGTTTTAAGTACTATGCTTTTCATTATCTTTAATTCATTCAAACATTCAGTTGATGCATGAGGAGGTTCATGTCACCCTTCCTTCCTTCCTTCCTTCCTTCCTTCCTTCCTTCCTTCCTTCCTTCCTTCTAATGTAAGAGAATGTTAAGTTGATCTGGAAAGAAATGGGCTGTGTATTAAAGTATAACACAATTTTTTCATTCTAGGAATTTTTTTTCCACATTTCTGAAAATTTTAATAAAATTTAATAGGTTTTCTCATTATTTTGGGAAACTTCTACCTCCATTCAAAATTTAAACTAAACTTTTAAAAAATCCTATAGTGTCCAATAATTCGAAATTCCAATGATTATTCTGTCAACCTTCCAAAGTCTCTGTAACAGTGAGATGGGTGGCATATAACTTAATCAATCAATCAATCAATCAATCAATCAATGACACAACTTTGCCTTGACTTAGGTTTTACTCAAGGTATTTACAACATAATCTTACAACTGCCTTTTTAGGATGATTATGAATGTGTAACTGCACAACTATATTTTGTGTTATAATGTTATTGAAACATTAATATAGTATAAAGTTACTCCTTTACGCACACTTTTTTTCTTAAATAGAGACGGTATGCTTTGTCCAAACAATATTCTGTCTCTGGAAAATCTAAAATAAAATTCAAAACAAAACAAAACAGAAACACAAGATAATTCTTCCAAACAATGCTTGAAATGCCTCTAAACATTGGCAAACCAGATTCACTGTTTTGGCTTGAAGGAATAAATGAAAGTGGGCTGCTGGTTCAGGCTTCCTGTCCAATTGCAGTTGAGGAAATGGCTTCTATTAAAATGAGTTACAGAATGAATTTAGTAAAAGAAAGGCAAAAAAAGAGTAATAAATGAAAAAAAAGGAAATTTTTACAGATGGCACCTGGCACCAACAAGGTTAGCTAAAATCTTAACAAATACCTCCCCAAAATGTTGGAAATGTGAATCAATACACGGAACATATTATCATTTATGGTGGACCTGTGAGGAGGCTAAAATTTTTTGGAAAAGGGTCAAAAAATTGGCTGGAGGCAATAACAGGGGTTAAAATAGAATGGGAACCTGAAGTATTTTTATTAGGAAAAATGTCTGCAAAAAACAAAAAAGAAATCCAGTATTTAATATTAAATATAATTACGGCGGCAAGGATTGCCTTTGTCCAGAAATGGAAAAAACAAATTAACTCCAAGCGAAGATGAAATAATAAGAAAGGTTATGGATTGTGCTGAAATGGACAAACTAACTAAAGAAATCCAGGGAAAAGAAGAATCAGAATTCTACCAGATATTGGATAAATGGTATAGGTGGATGGAGGAAAGAAACAAGAATCAATGAAGGAATACAACAAAACTCAAAAATAATAGTTATGAGTAAAATAAGAGGGTTAAGAAAGGTGAAATCCAAATGAAATACAATAGAAGGGGAAATAATATAAGGTGAGCAATATCGATTGATGATTGCTATTAGAAAGAACAGGAAGCTCCTGTTCGTATTGTATTGTGTAAATGTGGTGTACATCTAAGTTTTGTGTGTGTGTATTTTACATGTTTGTTAATTTAAAAAAAAAGGAAAATTGTTATTATAGTGGAAGAATATGGTCATTGCCTTATTACTTTTGCTTCACATATGTTCTTGGAAACTTCTTTTCCATTAAAATATTGATAGTGTTCTTAATCTCATTATGAGCATGATTGGAAATGTTACTTTAATATTAAGTTGGCCAATCATTTAATAAGTTTGTAGAACACATTTAACTTTATTTTCTTTTTAATATCAAGCTACATTAATCTGATAGTTGTGCACAGAAGCCACAACTTTAACATTATATTGGTAACATATAGCTTTCATTCTTTTGACATCTCATTTTTCCACTATCCATTCAACAACTCACTATGATTCCTATTAAGGACAACCTTATTTATCAATTGGTAGGGAATGATAATTCTCTAAACATTTCATATTGTTCATGAAACAATTATTTGTTATCTGAATTTAGTATTTTTTAAATCCTTTTTCAACTTTACCTTTCACTCACGAATCTGCAATAACACTAATAAGTAGATCAATAATTAAAATGAATGAGGGAATAAATTATATAATTCACAGAATGCCAATTCTGTAGCAGGTAATAAAAGAGACACTTCCCTAATAAATACGCTTATGTATTTGATTGCTATCTCGTTATAACCCCATTTATCACCTGTGATTTCCTATTACCTTTAGTCTTCTGAAAACTAATCAAAAAGAGGAGTTTTAACTTGTCCAGCTTTTTTCAGATGTTCTGGGAATTGCTATCAATCTTTCACTAGTATGTAGGATATAAACAGTAAAAAAACTCCCACTTCATGTTGTTGTGCCTATCAACAGCAACCTATAGCTAATATATGCTAATTACCTTTATTTATATGTGATCAACAAAAGGAGCAGGACTTATAAAGCTATGTTGTTGAAGGCCAAGAGCTTATGCACTGACTAATCAACTTTTCCAAACAGTGCCTATTTTCTAGGCATTATAATATAGAACAGAAAGAGACAAATTTCTGACCTTGAGATGATTGTGGCTACAATTCTTACAGCTCTCTGCCGTTGACCATGATTGATGGGAACTGAAGTCCATACTTCTGAATGGCACCTGATTGTTGTAAAATTAACACTAATACAAATTCATTCTTGGGATGCAGTGATCTGTAAGAAGAGGTGAAATCAAATTACCTTCACTACCCATTCGCCAATGTGAGCGTACATGCTTGCTTCACTCACACCGTGCATGCAGAGCACCTTCCGAGCATGTGCAGAGCCTCAAAAATGGCACATGATGGGCGGAGCCTCTCACCACCATCGCTACTGGTTCACCCGAACCAGATAGAACTGGCTGAATAGCACCAGTGCTATTCTGTAGGTAGCCTTCAGCAGTTTTAAGTTTCCAGATTCCTTCAAGCACAACACAAAATGAACCTTCCCATCCCAACTCTTTAAACTGGAAGAGAGAACCATCACAATGAACATTTTCAGAAAGCACTGAATGAAGAAGGAATGGCATGGACTATAATTGAATGGAATATTATACAGGAGGGTAAATCCAAGTTATAACAATGATTAATAATAGATCACAAAGCTTTAGCCTTTCAGGCAACGAGCTATTTCCTATATTAACCGAGTTTTAATCACCCCACCTCCATGAGCACTGCTTCACTTTTCTCCATGATATAAGATATATGTGTAATTACATATACTTGATTATGATAGGGCTTCTTATCAATGCTATCAAAGCTTATGGAATATAGTTCATTAGCAGATTAATTCTGCTCTTTTCTTCCCTGTTTCATAGCTACATAACTACATAGCTGATACTCAGAAAACAAACAAAGGATATGCTTAATTCTCCTATAAGAATGGGGCAGTTAAAAACTTCCTCAACACCTAATCTTTCCTATTTGTAGCTACGTGACAGCTCAATACTGAAAAAACCTAGAAGCTGATTCAAATCTTTAAAAATAAATCAAAGAATATACTGAAGAGTACAGTTAGTACTATCTCAAAAAAAAAAGGGGGGGGGGAAGTGGGTTGATTTAAATTTGAATTGACTGGCAGTGAGAGGCTTCAAAGCTAATTTTGAGTTCCCCGTGACATAAGGGCTTCTCTATTCTGGACAGCATAGAATAGACCACCATATGTACATCCATCCAGACAATGTTGGGTTTCACTTATTTTTACCACCGGTTCATCACACGCACACTTGTTTTGTGCATGCACACACCTTCCGCACATGCGCCCAGCGTTCTGCGCATGCACTTCGCTTGTGCACGCGCCTTCTGTGGCCTGCGCCAGGTCTCAAAACTACCGGTTCGCTCGAACAGGTCTGAACTGGCTGAATACCACTACTGCATCTAGATTTGGAATGGGAAAAGAGTTTAGAGTGTTTAGAGTTTAGAGTTTAATAACATTTATATGCCACCCAATCCCATAGGATTCCAGGTGGCTTACAATACAGAAATAAAATCAAAAATAAAATACAGGGAAAAAGAAAAGATAGATTTAAAAAACAACACACCATATACTCCATTCTAAATGGGGCTGGACCGTATTTTAGGGTCAACAGCCCCAGGCCTGCTGGAACAGCCAGGTTTTAGTGGCTTTCCGGAAGGCCGAGAGAGTGGGAAGGGTCCGGATCTCTGTGGGTAGATCGTTCCACAGGGTCGGAGCAGCTACAGAGAAAGAAGCTTTTCCACTGTGATAAGCATATCTCTAAAGGTTTGGCCTGGATTTAGACTAGCCATTAGGAGAAAATGTGGCAAATCTTTGGGACAGTTTAGTTTTCTGGGCATTCCACATTTCTACATAATTATTCTGACATCTTGCATACCTCTTACCTGGTGATCATGGAGCCTAAGCCCTTTCAACCATTTTAGTGAGGTTCTTTCTAACTTTTTCTTCCACTGAACTGAGAACGGCTTCTTTGGTTTAGAGGTCTTTCTAAGCCCCATTTTTATATTCAATCCGGATGCCTTCTTTCTCCAGTTTAAAAATGATCTAGAGGTCATGGTGTAGGAGCCTCAAGAATTATAGTTTCCAAAGTCTCCCTCGTCACAATGCTCTCTGCAAGATCTTCCTGGATTATGGCTAAGATAAGGAATTGGTAAGCTTTGGTTCCTCAGAAGAGCAAAATAAATGCATGAATGAGCTTGGAAGAAAGAGATGTCTCCTCTTATTCTTCCCAAGTGGACTCAAAATGTAGGGCTGTAACATTTTCTCATACCCAATACTGAAATTTAGTAAATTTAATGATAGCAATAGCAATAGTTAGACTTATATACCGCTTCATAGGGCTTTCAGCCCTCTCTAAGCGGTTTACAGAGTCAGCATATATCGCCCCCAACAACAATCCGGGTCCTCATTTTACCCACCTCGGAAGGATGGAAGGCTGAGTCAACCTTGAGCCGGTGAGATTTGAACAGCCGAACTCAGAACTGTAGTCAGCTGAAGTAGCCTGCAGTGCTGCATTTAACCACTGCGCCACCTCGGCTCATGATCTCTACTGGGGTACTTTCCCCACGTATGTATTCTTCACTGGAAATATTTGGACCAACTAGACTGCATAGGATACACTTAGATATAAATTGAAATACAAACATTCTACAAATAGTTGAAATACTGGTTGTAGATAGACTACAAAGACAATGCTTGAATTATGAACCAAGTTGTTACAACTCTCATCCTAATCTGCACCACACAGATGGCACTTAAATATGGCCCAGCAACAATAGCCAGCCAAACAGACAGTCCAAAATCAGACCATGATTCAAAAATATCCGAACAAACAGCATTTAGACTAATTTGCATTTAATTAAAGGTATGTAAAGACCTGTGCTCTGACAAGAACAATTCAAAACCCACTGACAATGTTTCCTCGAACATTTGCAACTAAAGTGTTAAGCTTGGAGGTTAAACCAACAGCCTAACTACCAATCCAAGCTACTAATATTCAAACACATTTCATTCTCTATTTCTCTCTCTCATTTATCTATCTTCCTATCATCCATCCATCCATCTATCATGCATCTATCTATCTATCTGTCTGTCTGTCTGTCTGTCTGTCTGTCTGTCTGTCTGTCTGTCTGTCTGTCTGTCTACTTATCTGCCTGCCTGCCTGCCTGCCTGCCTGCCTATACATCCACCCACCCACCCACCCACCCACCCACCCACCTACCTACCTACCTACCTACCTACCTACCTACCTACCTACCTACCTACCTACCTACTTATCTGCCTGCCTGCCTGCCTGCCTGCCTGCCCATCCATCCATCCATCCACCCACCCACCCACCCACCCACCCACCCACCCACCCACCCACCTATCTATCTATCTATCTATCTATCTATCTATCTATCATCTGTCTGTCTATCTATCTATCACCTATCTCTTCACTAAAAGCAGCATAAAATGAAGCATGAGCAAATCAGTTGATTGGATGTACCACGCATATTGCTTCCACATATGGTATATCCTGCTGGAAGCCTATTGTTTCTCATTCCTTCCACTGAGCTTTTCATTAAAAAGAAAAAAAAAAACTGCTTGAAAAGTTTGCATTTAAATACTTACATCTAAATATCCATAAGACATATTTTATTTCATAATTGAATGTGTGTTTCTGTGTGTGTGTGTGTTTTGTATAATTCGAGAATGGAAATGCTTGGAAAAAAGATATTGCTGCTAAAAAGAGTTTCAAAAACATAGTAGGCTTGTACCCTTGCATGGTATGAAATATAGATTTGAAAGTGAATTTGAAGTGCCCAAGATAAAATAAGATCTGAACAGTAAGATCAAGGTGTGATTACAATTTCATAAAATAGCTATGCATCCTGTGATAAACCTTGAGCCCCCCTGATCATGATAGTGTTATATCTGCAGTAAAAGTTATAAAGGATGTTACTTCCCTGTTCTGGGGAAATATGGCTTACAGTGTAAACAACTTGGTATTTTCCAGAAGTTTTAGAATTCTATTCCTATTAGCTCCATCCTAAAGGCATAATGATAAGGGATTGTGAAAATTGTCACCCCAAACTTCTGGAAAGTATGAAATTGCCTAATTTAATCCTCAGCTGGATCATTTGGATAAGGCTGCTGGAAAATCCAGATTGTTGGAGAAGTCCAGAGGTTAAAACTATCACCTTGAATTTTGCTCAGGATCAGCTTGTTAACTGGTTTCTGCCCGAGGCCGATAAATTTATGGAGGTAATCATGCGCTACTCTTCTCTATATTAGCATACCTGAGCAAATCTATAATGCTTTTACAAGAAAATGGGATTTTTGTTCTGTGATTCCAATTGTCAATCATCTTATACCCAAAAGCAAGGGATTGTCTTAGTCACCACTGTTTTACTCCGCAGGAATAGTACCAATCGAAGCTGAAAAATAAAAGCCACTTGAATGTTAAAGAAATATGAATCCATTACAATGGTTAAATTTAGTCACTGTCAAAATTGTCTCCCGGCCTTGCGCTGTCTGGGTGAAATAAAGTACATTTTGTAAAATAAAAAAGAAGGAAATTGGAAGGGGAGGCATGGAAGATAACTAAACAATTTCTCAAAGAAGGCACACTGTTTTTTCAATTAAAGAGAGGGGTGAAAATTCAAATAGAGATCATCGGCGTAATTTAAGACAAAACAGGAAGCTTGATTTGTCTGTGGACTTCTCAGTCATCCAGGTCATGGTTGTCTCAAAGGTGCTTTTTCAAAAGGCAAAAGGAGATTATTTGTTTTTCCTGGAAGACATGTCACTTTTCATCCAAAAAGCTTCATTGGTTAAGAATAAACATTTCCGAAGAATAAAAGATGCTTTATTCTTCCAAATAATTAAATAAATGGGATAATAGATCGTGAATAGGCAGCATCTCTTGCCTGATGAATGAAAGCTTGAGGCAAACTTGTGGAGCTACAGATAATACCAAGGTATTCTCGAGGTCACTATTTCAGTATCTTCCAATTTGATTCTCTCTTCTTCTTTTTCTGAAGCTCAGTCAGTCTTTGACACATGTTCAACCACCATGCCATGTCATTTCCAGATGCCTTTGCCCTGGCACAACTCCCATAGAACCAAATCAGCCCATGTCCTAGTGATTTTGCATTACATATTCTAGAAGACGGGACTGTAGCTTCAGTTTCAGGTTCTGTCCATTTTTCATTTTCCAGGCCTTAAGTCTTATTTCTTTGTAAATTTTGAGGTCTGCTGCGGTGGTTAGTACTTGGTTTTGTTTAATTGTCTCATGAAAATCCATGGATTATTTTTTTTATATTTTTAATGAATAAATTATCTCTGCGGTTTCTTTTTTTTCCTTGTGTAAAAACAGTAACATCTGTCTCAGTTTTTCCATCTGTCTGCTTATTTATCTGTGAAGTTAAAAGTTTTACTGGATTTGAACATTCTTATTCGGAAGAACAATGACATTTTAGATGCCTTTTAATTTCCCAGAACGAAATGGATATATTGGCTGTCAAATGTGAAACAAACACATTTCTTCCTGATGCTTATCTTGTAAGCCAAGCCACTCCAGGGCAATTACTGGGAAACTATCACCCTATCAGAATGCTCTATAGATCCTTCCATAATGATACTTTTACACAGGTATCTAATTTACAGCGAGTTGAATCCATGAATCTATAAGCTTTCATTCTTAATGCCAAATAGATAAATTCTCTTGCATTTATTTCTTACCATTTCTCATTTAATCTAATGCAGAAAAAGTGCTCAGGAATTTATTCAATGAGAACTTTGGAGAATTTTTTAAAAAAATCATGGATGATATGAGTGGAGTGAGATGTCCTTACATTTACTTCATTAAAAGGAAAATTTGAGAATATTTTATCTCTCTCCAGGGGGCCTGCAGCCATTCTGGCTTCTCATATTTCTACTAAACTCAAAGAAAGATCTTCAGTTTTTTCAATAAGAGTGCTACTTGTATAACTAAAGGAAGTCCTGCTTTTGAGTAAATGTTGGACATTTTTCTTTCCCCTGGAGAAATTCACAGAAGATACTCAGCCATAGATATGCTGGGGAATTTTGCATATGTGTCCATCTCTGCAATTATATTCAAGGCTGTGGGATATCTAATTTGCAGTTCTTAGACCTAATTGCCCATCCTTTAATCTAAATACTGTTGGTGCCACCAATTAAATCTGCTGGTGCCATTACTGTTATAAAAGGGCCCAATGAAAGTTACTCATTGGTTCCTTTACAAGTTACTTTCTCTAACTTGCTGTAGAAGATGAACTTTGACAAATGGAAAGCATGCAACAACCCTAATTGGAATATCAATAGATTTTGTTTCTTCACCATTTTTATAATTCTATAATCCAACTTGCCAAGACATTTTCAGAAAAGGTTTAAGGAGGGGGTCAGGCTGTGTTCATCAGTTTGTCGTTTTTCCCCACTTAAAAAAAAGAAATAAATATATTGTGCAAAGTTTTGTGACATTATAACACTTGCTATAATGATCCCTTTGCAGGTTGAGCTTTCCTGATATGAACTATTGTGCTGACCTGAAAGGCAGAATGACATTTTCTAAAAGCCAGGAGAGGTTTATGATTAGGGACAGAGAAAATAGGGAAAGAATAAAATTGAAAGCAGGCATGGCATTTACAGAGACTGCAAACAATAAGGATAGAGTAACATTTCACTTGTACATTAAGCAAGTAATGTTGCATCCCTGATACAGCTCCAGAAGAAAAGCTGGATTTGTTAAGAATGACTTCATTCAGGAACCTGGAACCAGCTAGCAAAGAATTGGATCGCTGATTGTAAGACATGTTGCTTTTTGCTGGTTTTTTCCAGCACTTGGCTCACATCATAACGTGCTCATGTATCAGGGCGCTTTGAGTTTTATAGGCTCTGGATTGATGGGTATTCTGTGGGTAGAATGCACTGTGCATCAAAGAGAAATGCCAGCTGGAAAGCAAAGACTAAAACAATGGGAGAAACTCAAGTTTGGTGGGAAAAAAAATGGGCTGCAAAACTCAAATCAGATTTCGCCTGGAGGCATCTCTGAAGCAACGCATTAGACATCCTCCCTTCCTCCGAGAAAGGGCAGGCGTGAAATGGCTCCAACTTGCTTTAACAAGGCACTTTATTATAAGTTGTAAAAATATAGCAGGAGTTAAAATGTCCCTGAACAGCACCAATTGTTCTTTTTTAAGTGGGAAAAACACACAACAGATGAAACCTTTTCAGATCACTTTTATAAAAGATCCAGAAAATCGACTATTTGCCTCACTCAATACAGCAATGGCCCAATTTGCTTCCTTAAGATACAGGGCGGGGCATAACCTTTTCCTAGGGGGTCACAGCAAGATCGACAGCAGTTTACAACTTCCGCGACACCTCATTTTAAAGCCCATAAAAAACTGAATTGAATGAGCTATTAAATGTTAAATTTGCTTTAAGAATGGCTGGAAAATTCGATTCGGAAGAACAAAGGATCATTGACAGAATAAAATGCATTGCCTTTCGAGAGGCTCGCGATGCTGGAGCCAGATCTCAATTCGCCAGATCTCAATCCGGCAGAGAACATTGGGGCCATAATTAAGGATGAAGTGGAAGCTCTGATGATTCAGGAGCAAGGTCAAAATCGATATTCGGTTGAAACTTTGAGAATGAATTTGGAAACTGTGTTGAAAAATCTGGAAAATCGAACGGAACTGTTTGAAGATTTGTTGTGTTCTTATCCACCTCGTTTGAATGCTGTTCGAAGGGCTAATGGTGGTCATACTGACTATTAAATCGTGTCAATAAACTCAGTTTTTGATGGGCTTTCGAATGGTGTATGAATTATTTGTGTTGTTATTACAAGTGTTGCTGTGACCCCCTAGGAAAAGGTTATGCCCCACCCTGTAGTTCAGGATGGCAACTCAGGGAATTTCCAATAGGTAGAAGAAGATTCTGGGCTGTGTTAGTGTATCATATGGGCACACATTTTTTTTTGGCTGCTATCAGTATTCCAAGGACACATAGAGAAGGCCATCAGAAAAAAAAATGCAGCAGCTTTTGAAAGCACATTTGTTCACAATGCAGGTTTAAAGGCATGATTTGCCTGAATCATCACCAGAATGACACATCCTTTCAAAACCTAATGAAGAATATCTTCTATTCCTTTCTCATTCCACAACTCAGAATGCTTGAATCTGAACTCATCCAATAAATTAGCATTCTGCCTACAGATCTGAGCGGGACAGTTTTGGCAACATTTTAAAAAGCTAGGGAAGGAAAAAAAAAACTTTTAGAGCATTCATGGACATTTCAGGAATGCCAGAAGCAGAAATTTCTCTCTTTCTTGTTTGAAAAACCATGAAAAAAACAATGAAAGCACGGACATTGCATTCTAATAGTGAGAATCACGCTCCCTCCCTTGTCCTTTACGATACTTTCTACAAGAATAGACCTTGAAATATTGTCCCTCTAAGAGCATCACTAGAAGTTGGGTAAACGAGAGATGGCTATCTTCAATATCCAAGGATATTATAACTCTAACTATTTTGTCAAACAAAGAAGATGAGAAAATTCTCTTTGAATCATATATACTAAAATATTCCAATTCGTTCCAGAAAGCCATGTAATTTTTTCCTCCCAGATCTCTGATCAAGGAGTGATTCTGAGAAAGTTGGGAAAATTTGACCTAAATAAATTCAAGAAGTAATGGCAGAAGACATGCAGTGTTTTTTCCAACCATATTACCAGTACATTGTCTTTAGGAGGCATCTACATTTTCATCTATGAAACAAAGTTATGCATTGTGTCTTGACTCTGTGTCATTTTATTACACATATCCATGCATGCACATGCACACATGTGCACACACGCACACACACCCTAGGTGGGTTTGGACTGGTTCAGACCAGATCGGCTGAGTAGGTAGAAACTCGGCCACCCACGCACCCGAACTAGTTCTATTGGTGGCGCCTATGGCACCACCATCTTGTTTTTTGCTTCTGCGCGCGCACACACAGACAGACATACTTCTCATGTCATATCTTTATCTGTTTATGCACACGTCTTCTTGGAATCGCGTGGTGAATTGTGTATGTTCCCCTCCAGTCAGATGTCCAAGAGAGATGAAGAGCTCTAAGAATTGAACAGAGGCAATATGCTGCAATATTCTCAAATTATTCTCCCATAGGGAAATACTGAGGGATCGTCTTCTGCATTTTTTTTCTCTGAAATTTCTTCCTCAACTTCATATTTGATTAAATTTTGCTCAAGTTTATGAAGATGGGTGGCATACAAATTCAATTAATAAATAAAAAATAAATACTATTGTAACTGAAATATTTCATGTAGAATTAAATCAGAGCCCAAGGCAAAATGACCCTTAAAGTTCCAATTTAATAAATCAGACATTTTAGCACATCTGTGTTAATCCCAATTCTGGAAATGACATCAGAATTCCACCCAGTTAAAAGTTCATGATCTTGACCCCACACCCACAATCCATCACATGGCCCAATCTTCTTCTTCCACGATGGCATCCACACCCAGCTGTTTCCGGTCAGGTGTACTAGTGCGGAGACAAAAAGACGATCTTGGCTTCTAGAAAAGAATGATAACAATACATTCCACAATCCAACTCCTTTCTATTCCCCCCTCCCATCAACTATACTAACGAAACAGCATATTGAAATAAGAGAAAGTGTGGCAGGCCAAAATTCTAAAAGGAATATAATTGCAGGCCTGACATGTTTAATCAGAAAAATGAAGAAAGCAGTACTAAGTCTGAGAGATGTGAATATAATTAACATGTTTTTAACACAGTAAATAAATAAGTAAACACAGTAGCTCAAAGCAGAGAGAGAGGGATGATATTAGAAAGCTGAGAATATGTTAATGATGGGAAGTAGTAGAGTACATAAGAACCCCAAGTCATAGATTGTATAATTCATTTTTGATGCAGAAAAAGCTGAAATGCTTTCCATAATAAAGAGAGCACCATTGAATATACAGGTCTGGATACTGAATCTTTATTATGTGCATGAAACATTTAACAGGCAAGTCATGCTCAGTAGTTCTTTAAAGAACTGTTAGAAGTGAAGTACTACAAACCTGGATCATTAATTTCTAACCAAAACAAGTCATTTTAATGGCTTCTCTTTCAGAAATAATATTGTGCCTAGGTTTTGGTCTGCATTCTAAACCTATTCTCTCTCAATTATCAATTATCTGTATAGCTAATACATCTGTATTAGGATACGGCTTCCTTTCTGAGCAATGTTGGCTCAGCTAAATATAAACATATCTATTCACTCATGTGCCTCGTTTGTCAATATTGTGGCTATAAATTATTAAACCGCAATACAAAACAACATCAGATTTATTGTGGGAGAGGCTATTATTCAGCTCTCAGTTGGATCCGGAAAATTAAAATAAAACTGCCTGATTTTGATCGTTAGAATATTTGCATTACAGAAATTGATTAAGGAAACGAGGAGCAACACAATTAGCTCCGTCTGATGAACTTTTACACATTTCGAATTTCAAGCAGAATATGTTTCAATGAAAATGAGTTTTCAACTCAGTACCCTCCTGCAGATAAAGCCAGAAGAACACCCATCGCTTTCACATTCAGCACAATGACAACTTGATCTACTCTTGAAATGCAGGTAGTCCTCATGACCACACCAGAGGCTAAAATTTCCACTGCTAAGCAAGAGAATTGTTAAGTGTGTTTTGCTCCATTTCTTGCGTTAAATGAGTCACAGCGGTTGTTAAATTTGTAACACGGTTGTTAAATTAATCTAATTTCTCCACTGTCTTTTGCCTGTCAGAAGATCTCAAAAGGCGATCACATGACTCCGAGTCACTGCAACCGCCATGAATATATGCCAGTTGCCAAGAGTCTGTTTTTTTCATATTTATTTATTTATTTATTTATTTATTTTGTTTGAAATATTTTCTTTTCTTTTCATAACACACATTCGCATGTATACTATACATAGCCCATATCATATAGTATTAAATAATAATTACATCAGTTCCTCTTGTCAACAATGCCCCCCAAAATAGGAACCCATTATAGCTCTTCTGCTCTCCATTCACCTCTTTCTTCTACCACCCTCCAACTTTCTATCTTCCTTCCATCATCCCCCTCTACTCTACTTCCCCTCCCCTTCTACCACTCCCCTCTCCACAATCCACTCCCCCCCATCCTTCTCATCTTCCCCCCCCCACCATCTCTCCCATCCCTCTCTGCCCATCTTTCTTCTTCCCCACTCCTCCTCTCCTTGGTGTATTTCCTTTACATGTCAATATGCTTACCCAATCCTATTTTTAAAGAAAAAGTAATAATAGTAATAGTAGTAAGAATATAAAATAAAGAAAGAGAAAAAAAAGGAACAGTATACATGTGGTGTCAAATTACATTGAAATCTAACACATCTCATCTAACCTGATATATATCCCTCCCCCCCACCTGACCCCCGACCCCCCACAACCTACCCCACCCCCCGGCTTCCCAGAACCCGTACACGGTATAGATTTTTAACAAACACAGTCTAAGATATATTGGGGGGGAAAAAGGAATGAGAAATTAATAATATCTTTACATTGAACTTAGCTCCTCCTTGCTAAACTAGCTAACTTTAAACAATTTAAATCATTCCTGATCTTAAGCATAGGCTATCTGGAATTTTGGCACATTGAATCTCCCCAGGCTCAAGGTTGACTCAGCCTTCCATCCTTCCGAGGTGGGTAAAATGAGGACCCAGATTGTTGGGGTTTGCAAGAGGCTGACTCTGTAAACCACTTAGAGATAGCTGTAAAAGCACTGTGAAGCAATATATATAAGTCTAAGTGCTGTTGCTATTTCTATCTGCGATGAGGAATTTTGGAGAATCTGGACTGCATTATTTTCTCTAGTTATTTTCAGTCTTATGATGTCTGTTTTGTTAAAAAAATCATCTAATCTAGTTCACGATTAAATAAACTAAACTTTCTGCATGGTTTAATGATTTATAACACATCTCAACAATAATGTCACTGCTACTTTTCCCCCTTGTTAAGCTTATCCAGTGCAATGATGACTAAATGAATGGTTGTTGAGGACTACCTGTAGAAATGCAATAATTGGGGACAACATACTACAGGGAATTACTGGGTGGAAGATACATTTTTAAGATTAGATCCTAGGAATCTGATACTGTCTGCATTTATTTCTGTGTAAGAAGAAATGTATCTCCTTTTGCTCTTTCTGTCCTTATTTGGCAGTTAATCTTAAATTTTTTTTTTTTGCATAATATTTTTATTTCCGTTTCATTCTATACAATCACATGTTTACTGTGCATAACCAGGGCATATAACATTGAGTAATAACCACAACCCTCACTTATATAGAAAATGCCCCCTACAATACAAACCCAATATACCCCCTTGACCCACCATACACCCTCTTTCAACCCCCTCCAACTTTCATTCTTCCTTCTCTCATACCCCTCTACACCTACTTCCCCTCCCCCTCTGTCTAACCCTGACCCTATCACTCCCTCTCTTAATCCATTCCCTCCCTTCCTTCTCCTCCTCCTCTCTCTCACCCTCTCCACCCTCCTTCTTCTTTCACTCAGCTCCTCCCTTCGGTATACTTCTATTACCTTCCAATATATTCGGTTTGTTCTGTTTTAACACTAACATTGAAAAGCCACAGTATACAAGTGCAACCATGTACTTTAGAGTTTAACACATATTATGTTTCCCCCCTCCCCCCCTCCCCCTAGATCCCCACCTCCCTTCCCTCCCCCCGACTTCCCAGAGCCCGTACACGGTATAACTTTTTGACAATCACCGTCTAGAATATCTCTACATTGATCTCAGCTTCTTACTGTTACCCAAATTTTAAACAGTTTGAGTTCTTACTGATGCTAAGCATAAGCTATCTGGAGTTTCTTAATCCCATGTTTACTTTGTATATAATCAATCCATTTTTTCCAGTCTCGTTTATATCTCTCGTTTGAATGTTCTTTGAGATATGCTGAAATTTTTGCCATTTCGGCTAAGTTCATAACTTTTAAAGTCCATTCTTGAATTGTAGGCAAATCTTTCTTCTTCCAATATTGCGCCACCAAGAGTCTTGCTGCCGTTATTAAGTACAGAATCAAATTAGTCTCTGCTGCTGTAAAGTCAATACATATCCCTAGTAAAAACAGCTGGGGGATGAATTTTATCCTTCTTTTGAAGATATTTTGCAGAATCCACCATATTTTTATCCAAAATGCCTTAACATTACGACATGTCCACCATATATGAAAATATGTAGCATCAAGAGAACCACATCTCCAACATTTAGGTTGAACATTCGGATACATAGAAGCAAGCTTTTTGGGATCTAAGTGCCATCTATAAAAGATCTTATAAAAATTTTCTCTCAGATTTTGTGCTTGTGTAAATTTCACATTTCTTACCCAAATTCTTTCCCATGTGTCCAGCATTATTGGTTCCTCAATATTCTGAGCCCATTTTATCATACAATCCTTAACCAGTTCCGTTTCAGAATCCATCTGTATTAATACATTGTATATCCTCTTTATATGTATTGAGCTTTGATCTCTTATTTGTTTAAACAAATAAGTTAATCTTAAATTGTAACAACGATTTATATCTGTTATACTTTCACATTCCTTCCCAATTCAGCAGATGTGTTTTTACATTCAGTTTCCATTGTAACATTTGAATGTGACTTCTCTGAAGACAAATGTGTTTCAGGAAGAGAACCTGTATGGGTCCCTTGTTAAAAATATAATTTGATAACTAGTTTTTCTCACGTTGCATCTCTGTCCCTCCACTCTCAGTTCCAGGTGATACAATGCTGATTGTTTTGGTACACCAATCAATCATTGCATGAGTGGGACTGAGATGATTGGAATGTGGAGTTTACTATACAGACAATTTATTTTTATTACGGTGTATTATAATCACAATAGTGATCATCCATACACTCCTACAAGCAGCACATGAGGCATTACGTCTGGAAGAGGCCGATCGTGTCAATGAGCCATATCAACAAGCCTGCCAGACCAGAAAAACAAAAAAACAAATGGCCAGTGGATGATGGTTTTTTAATACTTCTAAAACTATTTTTGAAAGAAAGTTTCCGTATTGATTTAGGCTCTTTGCTGGACATCGAGAATCTATTATTTCCAGCTTCCTTTCTATTAAATTTGTTCAAAAGTAATCTTGTTTCTTTAGAAACTTAAATCACAGTTTTGAATTAAATTAATCCATCTTCAGATCTGAAACTGAAATTGGATCTTGGCTGATCCATATGCCTTTAATAAATAGCATGTTCTTTGTTGCAGGGATATAATATATTCACAAATATGTACGGAAAATATAATTTAAGATAAACACTGCTTGAAGCAAAGAAGCTTTTGGGTAGAAGGAACAGGAAAAGTTTAACGTAGTACATCATATTTAAATCTGGATTCCTGCTAAAAATAGGAATTAAAAAACAAGCCAAAAGTCTTATTCAAAGGAAATTAATATAGGAAAGAATGGGAAATGAATTTGTTTCAATCTTTGGATGTGTTTGGTCAAAAGTCCATTCCAGCCTACTTTCACAATAATGTCTACTTAATATCTGTAGATGTACCCCAATCCACATTATAGTCATATTAGTCAGAAAGCATACATTATCATGAAAGCTAGGTCAAGTTTGCTAACATCCCTACATAGAGGCTGAAAAAATGCCCTTGCTCTATTTTACAAAGATTAAGTTTATGAATTATGGTTCCTGATATGAGCTGTCTGAGTTGAAATTTGAAAGTTAGCATGATTTACAAGTTTTTGAATGATGACCAAATTCCAGATTGACTTAGTATGACATTTTCTCGTCTCTCTGCATATCAGTGCCATACATTATGGCATATTGGTCTGACCTGAGTGTAGTATACAAAATTATCTGCTACAACGTCCTGCCTGTCAATGACTACTTCAGCTTCAGCCACAACAATACATGAGCTCACAATGGATACAAACCACTCCAAACTCGATTGCAGAAAATACAATTTCAGCAACAGAGTGGTCAATGCCTGGAATTGACTACCTGACTCTGTGGTTTCATCCCTAACTCCCCCCCCCCATAACTTTAACCTTAAACTGTCTACTGTTGACCTCACCAGTGGTGGGTTGCCAATTTTTTCACTACTGGTTCAGGCGCACCCTGTGATGCTTCTACGCATGCGCAGAAGCATCTGGGCAGGTGAGTGGAGCCTCCTGTTGTTGCTACTACCAGTTCGGCCAAACTGGGCCAAACCAGGAGCAACCCACCACTGGACCTCACCCCATCCTTAAGAGGTCTGTAAGGGGCGTGCATAAGTGTACTAATGTGCCTACCATCCCTGTCCTACTGTCCCCGCTCATTTGTATCCACTTCCTGTATTCATAATCATATGTACACACATATCTGCTATCTTATACATGCTTGACAAAATAAATAAAATAGAATAAAATATGGTTTTCTCATTGGACATTGTAACCCTCTTTGGGCATTGTTACAGTTTCTTGCTTGTTGACTTACTTTATATAGCAATACTCCTGGCAGTTGTGAGGGCAGAGTTGAGAGAAAGGACAGCGACAAAGTATGTCACCTGTATGGTGATGGGTTGATGTGAATAAGAAGGAGAAATGATGAATGAAGGTTCCTTGATGCTCTCTCAGCTTGTAGATATTTGCGTTATCCAAACTAGGCAACATCATCAGTGCAAGTAGGAAGTGGGGTTTCTTACATTTTGTATTCTAGTCATTGGCCCCGTCCTCTCAATATCGATAGGAGTGGTCTTAGTTAACAAATTGTTAGCTTGTTTGGCAGTTCCTTGATTGGGACATTGTTTGGATAATGCAAACATCTACAAGATGTTTGCAAACATCTACAAGAAAACCAAGCTCAGTGAGCACCAAGGACCCCTCATTCAAAGCCTGAGCTACAAATGTTCTCCTCTATCAAAATGATGGATGGGATATATAAAATTATCATGAGGGTGTGTCAAGAGCAGGCATTTTACATTTCTTTCAGTAAATAATTCAGTAAATAATCACATATAGTTAATGGATTTTTTTAATCACGTAGAGTGAGCAAAGCATGCAGACTATGCAGATCCCAGAGACACAGAAGTAATAATCAACTCTTTTTTAATATATTAACTGTTAACATTATTTGTCTTTCTGTAGATGTGGGTCACGCGCGTGCAGATATCCCTAGTACACATACACATAAAGGAAAGTGTAAGAGGCCTTGTTAATAGAAGGAGAGGAATAAGAGTATTTTTATGTGAATGCACAGCATAGCCCCTTGAGTTATGAAGGGTGGAAAGTAAAGAAAAGAGAAGAATATAATATAACCAACAATGTAGGCCTGATTGAACTAAAGGATGGTGCTTCAGGGAGAATGGAAAACAAGCAAGGGAGAGAAGGTGGCTGGGGAACGAAAGCTAAGTAGATCAGAAGGTGATCGTGAAATGTTTATGGAGGTTCTCAGCAATCCAGGTCATGGTTGTCCCAAAGGTGCTTTTTCAAAAGGCAGTTAGACTTCCTTTGTTTCTCCTTGAAGACATTTTGCCTTTCTCCAAGAAGCTTCTTCATCCAGAAGCTTCTTTGATGAGAAGCGAAACACCTTCAAGGAGAAACAGAGGCAGTCCAGCTGCCTTTTGAAAAAGCACCTTTGGGGTGATGGGGAAACAAAGGAACGGACTTAAGTAGTCCGAATCTCTTATGTTGCTTCTAGAATGAGACAAAGTTAGGCTTCAACCAAGAAAACAATGGCATGGATGATGTCCTACAGCAGCGGATGTTAGAAATAATTAGATAATGCTTTCAATCAAATCTAATTATGTCAGATTTTGGGGTATATATGTTTAAACAAAATGCATTAAGTCATGGGATTTGATATACAATAAAGCATTGCTGGTATGCAAACATGACTAATAGCATCCATATTTCCATATTAAAAATGAAAAATAACAATAACAAACAAAGCTCAATTGTTGTAAGTTTGGAAATACAAAACAAAGTGGTTCTTTTGATATATATTTTTTTCAACTCTGTTTGAATATTGTGGCCATTTATATGGTGACTTCCACAGTTATTGTCTTGATGTACCACGTAATCTTTCCTAGAAGGCAATTTAGGGGGAAAAAAGGCAATATATTTGGGGGGGGGGAATGTTACATTTCTTTCAGTCTATGTCCTGACAATGCTGATAAATCTGTTCCTAGTAAATTTGCATTCCAAAAGAGAGTACAAGAATATATTATTAAATTGCAAGGCCTAAATGTAATTGTATGTAGGAAAGACCTTGGGAGTTCTGGCAAAAAGACATTGCCAAGGGAATGCTTTGATAGGAGACAGTGTTAATTTAATGCTGAATAAGCAATTGGATTGTGAGTGGGGGGGAAAGTCTGAGAAGAGACCCTCCTTAGTTTATCAGTCCATAAGAAGAGGGGGAGGAAGTTGTGCTTTCAGACATGCAAGATTCTCTCAATAGAGACAGAATCTACTTTACAATAAAGTAGAATGGCTCATCTGGTTGCTGACTCCTATCTGGTTTACCTCAGCAGGTTGACACCAATTTGTGTTTCATTTAGTAAACCATTCATGATTTATGCAGAGTCTGGATAGCATATCTTCATAACTGACCACTGACTTTGCAGATTGGATGCAGGAATTATTTTGTTTTTAATGGTAGTCATAAGAAATAGGGTGGTTTGAATATGGATCGACAGCAAAGGAGGTATAAATAGCAACTGGGCTATGCTTAAACCACAATTGTATTTAACCATGTTGTAGTAATTCCTTAGCAATTTATTTTTTTCCTGCAATGTTCCATGACATCATCATCTTCTCCATCCCATGAGTGAAACAGACTACAGTTGCCCGTAGCTATACCAAAGGTATATTAAATGGAGAGCATGAAGCACTGTCTTCAAAACAAATCTGCTTTGTCACTAATTTGGGTGACTGGCAGTGACCAGAAACAGAGATAATAGAGGTAATTAGTAACAATTAAAATACAGTAGCTCATTTTTGACATTTGTATTTTTGCATTCCTATGATTAGCTTAAGAATGCAACAATAATTTAATTAGAAGTGTGGGCTAGTTTATTTCATGTTTTTAACAATAACAATAGCAATAGCAGTTAGACTTATATACCGCTTCATAGGGCTTTCAGCCCTCTCTAAGCGGTTTACAGAGTCAGCATATTGCCCCCAACAACAATCCGGGTCCTCATTTCACCCACCTCGGAAGGATGGAAGGCTGAGTCAACCTTGAGCTGGTGAGATTTGAACCGCTGAACTGCAGATAACAGTCAGCTGAAGTGGCCTGCAGTACTGCACCCTAACCACTGCGCCACCTCGGCTCTTTTCCAGATTAATGGAAATGGAATCAAATTTAGATTCTACTCCCCTTCTATTTCTCTCCATTTTAAATGCACTCTAATTGTTAGAAGTGGACTGATTCTCCCATCTCAGAAAGTTTTGGTCTCAGCACGAAATGACATCCTTAACATGCTCAAAAGTATGACTTCATTTACAAAAAATTTCCTGTCAATTGTGTGCTGGGACTATTTTCTCTTGCCAATTCTTACCACGCATACTGCTTGTGAAAATAACACAATATGTCTGGGTCAAGCGGTTGGTAGAAACAGCAGTGAGGAGAAGTAGGAGAAATGATGACAAAAATCAAATCATTTTTGAAATCAATAGTGAGAAGTTCATCCATCCTTAGGCATAACCATATATGTAATACTTTGAAATTGATGATCCAAATAATTTTAGTCACTGCATGCTACCAGCAGGGAGCAAAATAAATGATCAAGTGATGTGATGCCAGAATTGCTTATGGGACAGAACATATATTGATGAAATGTGGACCAATGCTATTTTATCATTTGCAAGCTGGAGAGACTGCTATAATTGTAAGCTATTCCTCATAAACCTCATAAGCATTCAACTGGAAGTCGAACCAGTATATTGCTTTCACTATCAAAGCACTTCTTCATCATTAGAAGTCTCAGGATAGTTTCAATGGTTTACCAGCTTTTTTTTGTATGCCCATTTTCTTTAGGGATCCATTTCAAACTAGATAGCTCTAGATCTCCATTTCCTAAGGCATTCTTACAAATCACTGCTATAAACAGAGATGGATAATAACTGAAATAGACAAACTGCACATTACTTCATAATAGATAATATCCTCAGTGCAGCTCTGGAAGGAATGCTCCAGAGGAAGGATATGAAACACGCAGGTAAAACTATTGGTGACGTTTTATCCTTAATGGGCTCTGAGGTAAATGATATGTGAAGTCATAAATTTGGTTGACATATTTGCTGGCTTTGATGTTCTAATATATATGTGATAGCTAAGTAGACGCCTGTTTTCAGTTTCATTACTCTTTCGTAATTACATAGCACACCAATGTGCAAGAAAATATAATTTGAAAGTAGTTCCAACTGTGTTTCAGTGTTAATTGCTTTCAAAACAATGAATGTTGAAAATCAGCCACATTTCATCTGTCTAGAATACAGATTAAAAATCTTTCAAGCAGTGGCCAGTTCCGGATCCCGTTCCAACCAGTACAGTTGGAACGGGCCTGGCGTCATGCACATGAATGTGCACAGCGGGCGCATGTGTCTTACTGCTTCCATGAGCCTCTGCGATGTTTCAGCTGCTCAGTGGAGCATCACACAGGTGTTGTATGCACTTGTGCAAGTGTGCCTTCTGCCAAAGACTTAAAAGACCGGTAAGGAACTTGGGAGGGCAGGTGGGCCCACCAGAGCACCGTATCTGGTGCTCTGAGCAGGCTCCGGAACGCCCGTACCGGGACGTACTGCCTTCAACCCACCACTTTCAAGCCAACCTCAACTCCTTGTGTCTGCATAGCATAGACCTGTTTAACAACCTGACACTGTGGTTTCTTCCCCAAACCACCAAAACTTTAACCTTAGACTGTCTACTGTCGACCTCACCCCATTTCTAAGAGGTCTTTAAGGGGCGTGCATAAGTCAACAGTGTGCCTACCGTCCATGTCCTAATATTCCTGTCAGCGTTCCAAGTATCATGTAGAATTAAATCAGAGTCCAAGGCAAAACGATCCTTAAAGTTCCAATTTAAGAACTTAAAGCAGACATCTTAGCACATCTGTGTTAATCCCAATTCTGGAAATGACATCAGAATTCCACCCAGTTAAAAGTTCATGATCTTGTCCCCACACCCATAATCCATCACATGGTCCAATCCTCTTCTTCCACGCTGGCGTCCACACCCAGCTGTTTCTGGTCAGGTGTAAAAGTGCGGAGACAAAAGATAACTTTGGCTTCTAGTAAAGAATGAAAACAATACATTCCACAATCCTATTCCTGTCTATTCCCCCCTCCCATCAACTTTACTAAACAAACAGCATAATGAAATGAGAGAAAGTGTGGCAGGCCAAAATTCTAAAAGGAATATAATTGCAGGCCTGACAATTCCCTTTGTATTCATATTCATTTTATGTATTCATAATCATGTCTATACTTGTATCAGTTATCTACTTCATGCTTGATGAAATAAAATAAATAAATAAATAAAGTTATTTGATCCACCCAGGGACTTTTTAAAAATATTATTTCCCTGTCTAAGCCATAGCACTGAATTTTCCAATCCAAGTACTAACAATCCCTTTGTTTTTCTAAGATCATTAAAGGTGGGTTATTATAACTGCTAAAGTACTTTGATGATTTCAGGATCCAGGCTGCAGGTTTAATCTTACAAACTTTCAAAGTCATGTTGAGCTCATCTTCAGGGAACTTTTCTCTACCGGAAATGTGTGCTTTGGGCCTTGATTTATCACCCAAAGTTGACTTTCTGCTGAAACAGAATCTGTGCAATGGTTTCAACTTGAAAGGAAATAATTATTCAGTATCTTTATTGTATATGAACTTGCCAGCTGAGTTTAGGAGTACAAACACTTACAAATCCTTAATGATTTTGGTTACTTTTCTCTGTGCATTTTGAATTTCTGTGTAAATAAAGCAAAACAGATATACAGATTAACCTTCAAGGTGAGCATTCATCTTTGATTTATAGCAGTGGGATTAAGATATTTCTGTAATATTTTTTCCACTTCATTTGCAATACATGAATTCTGTTATCTTGCTTTATGGACAGATGAAGGACATTGAATGCATTCCACAACAAATTATTTCTGCAGTGACTCATGCCTTAAATAATTTTACCACCACGACAACCCAGTTCTGGGCATTTTTATAGTCATAGTTCTAACAATTTTAAAACTATTTTGGTAGAATTTCAATTGCAATAGATAGCAGAGTGGGAATCACTATTATTGTATCCATTGGTATCTACATACAATACACTCTCTGAGCTCAGAAGTGAGGAAAGATTTGAGTCACTATTACAATTACATACTGCCTGTATTTTTCAGAGTATAAGACACACCGAAGTATAAGATGCACCCTAATTTTGGGGCAGGAAAACAGGAAAAAAAAAGTTTCTGCCTCTACCCCTGCCTTGGTATTAATCTGGCCAGCATCCTTGCAGCAAACAGCAAATGTCCTGGTCAGCTTCAGCAGCCTGATTCAGCATGAGCAGCTGATTGGTGGGTGGAAAAACCCCAATCAACTGTTCCGGGCTGTAGGGATTGCCATAGACCATTGCGAGACCTGTGCGCCTCGCATTTTCGGGTGGTTCCAGGCAACAGGGATCCTCACTTTCACTTGGATAATGATAATGAGCAGCACACACAGATCTTTTTACCCATTTAAAACAAACCCTATCACCCTAGGCACATTTAGATGGGGTACATGGGGTGGGTGGGGTGGGGTGATTTTCATGGGGGCAGAAGAGGGACTTGGCTGCTTGAAGAGGCTGGCCCATTGCTGGTGCCACTCAGGATCATCTCTTCGAGCAGGCAAGTCCCTCTTCTGCTCCCATGAAAATCATCCCACCCCATGCACTCCAGGAAAATGTGCATAGGATGATAGGGTTTATTTTAAATGGATACTCCTAAAAGTACGGCAACTACTTCAATTGTTAATAAAGTGCCTTCTTAATAGATTGTGATGATCTAGGGGTTGGGATTGAATAAAATAGATTCCTCTTTCTCTCTTTAAGTATGATATGTACAATCTTTTTTTTTCTTTATCGGTGGTGAGAGGGCACTTGGCTACCATTCCTGTTTTGCAATTTAACAACTTAAGCAGGATCCAAATAAACTAGACCAGACTAGAATAGAATAGAATTAAATAAATAAATAAATAATAAAATAAAATAAAATAAAATAATAAAATAGAATAAAATAATAAATAATAAAATAATAATAAAATAGTAAATAAATAAAATAATAAAATAATAAAATAATAAAATAACAATAAACAATAAATAACAAACAACAAATGAATAATGAATAATGAATCATAACACATAACAATAAACAATAAACAATAAACAATAAATAATAAAATAAAATAAAATTGTGGATAAACTGTTTATCTATTCCACGTAGAGTAAATCTCATCTGAAGTTGAACAGGGCAAGATGACCTTATGATGAGAAAATTTAAGATGCATAATTTGTCAGTCTTCTCAGGAAGATCAGATAACGAGCACAACCAGATGATCTTATTCTACTTTATTGTAAGACTACTTTCTACATATAGAACATGGATAGAATAGAAATTATAAGTGTGTGTGTGTGTGTGTGTGTGTGTGTGTGTGTGTGTGTGTGTGTTATATAGACCACTATAGTAAGGGAAAAAAAGAAACCTACCATATTCTATTGGAAACATAGTTTTTCTCTTCTTTTCAAGTAATACCAGAAGGATCTGTTTCTCCTTAACGGTATTTATTTAATGAGATGACTCTTTAACTCAATGAGGAGGCAGGATTCAAGTCATTATAAATGGCTAAATCTGACAGCTATGAGATTTTTACTGGGCCTCTCTGGTTAAGCTCTGCTTGAAGCTAAATGAACAGGGAGCCTCCTCTGACATGGCAAAGTCATCAGAGCATTTTTTTCCCCAGCCTTAAGTGACATTCAGCTGAATAAGGCGATTAATATACTTACTCAAACTATGTGGAAGTAATCACACGGAAAAGGTCATTCTATATGTTTTGCTACGCGGATGTACAAATAATAATTTCAACAATAAAGACATAAAATAGGTTCTACTCTGACAAATTTGTCTTGTCCCAGATCATGTCGGCAGTGTACCCCCAAATTATATGCGTTTATGGTTGACTATATACTGACAGTCAACCTATCATTTTCCTTCTTCTTAACAATTCTGGCTCTGTAAATCAGTGAAGTGTCATGGCTGATGACAACGTGCCAAATGAAACTGTTGAAGGCTTAGTAATAAAACACACGATTGTGCAATTCTATTCAAGAAGCCAAACCAATTTGTCAAAATGAAAATTTAAAATCTTCATGCTATGCAGGTTTGCAAGCAAATATAAGATGCAGCCTTATCTCTGGGATGAATTGAAAACCTTCCCCCCCCCCCCTTTGCCATGTTCTTTTACCAGGCTTATCTGCTTCTACTAAAGCCAATAATTTGTAAAAAATACTATAGGTCAGAGCAAATGTAAAATTTCCACATCAAAAGGTGAAGTTGCAAATCGTTGTTTTTAATCCAAAACTTTAAAACAAGGATATGACATATTTTCCTTTCATCATTCCTCTAAACTGTTTTCCAGATAATAGTATTACTTGGGGATAAATGGATCATCTATTTTTATGTGATTATACAATAGATAACCTATAACCTATAAGAGCCGAGGTGGTGCAGTGGTTAGGGTGCAGTACTGCAGGCCACTTCAGCTGACTGTTATCTGCAGTTCAGCGGTTCTAATCTCACCGGCTGAAGGTTGACTCAGCCTTCCATCCTTCCGAGGTGGGTGAAATGAGGACCCGGATTGTTGTTGGGGGCGATATGCTGACTCTGTAAACCGCTTAGAGAGGGCTGAAAGCCCTATGAAGCGGTATATAAGTCTAACTGCTATTGCTATTGCTATACATTTTTTCAGAGAGGTAAATAAATGTTTAGGAAAATTGAATATATTGATAGAAATCATGTGGAATGACATTTCCTAAAAAAAAAAGAGATAAAAAATATCAAAGTAAGACAGGGGTGTCAAACTCGATTTAATTGAGGGCCCCATCAGGGTTGTTTTTGACCTGGGGGGCTGTGTGGCTTTAAAGATGGTTTTAATGGTGGACAGGACCACGTGGCTTGAGCCCTGAACAGAAAAGGGGATCACATGCTTCAATGTTGGTGGAGAAGAAGAGAAGGAAGGACTGAGATGCTGAAGTCCCTGGTTTTATACCCTCTCTGGCCTTTGATCTTGAGCTTGTATTCTGATTGGTTATCAGACTCCCATGGGCCCATGCAGGGGCAACTCCCTAGGCTGCGTTTTCAATCCAGGTTTGGTTGAGTTCTCAGATGCCATGTGGGGAGTTGGGTAAAAGGGCCAATATTATCATGCCTTAATCCCATCCCCCTGGAGCTGAAGTGGAGAACTCTTTATTATGTAAAGTGGACTAGCTCTGGCTTTAATGGCTCATTGACAAAGGGGGATGGGCAGGAAGCTGCAGGCAGCTATTCTGTCTTTTAAAACATGTTTCTTCCTTTTCACAGAGAAATATTCTGCCTTTTCAATATTTCCTAGGATATTTCATTTTTTGGGAGAGGCCTGGGTGATAACTTCCTACAGCTATTTCCAGGATGGCCCCATCCTGATCTAAGCATCCTGCAGGCCATATACAACCCCAGGGCCTTGAATCTGACACCCCTGCAATAAGACATAGCAATAAGAAATATTATTCAATTACTTTTTTTTACCCATAAAATTGATTAATTAAAAACATTGAGGAAATAGAAAAGGGTGAAACAAATAAAACAGAGAATGAAGGAGGGCTGGGCAAGAGAAATTATATTATCTTAATAAAAATCTGACATTTAAACTTTTCTCTTTTAATATCTGAAATGCCCCATGCATATTTAAGCAGCACGAAGATTGTACTAGTCTGGCAGCATATCTAGCAATGTCTGCATGAGCATTCAAAGCAGAATTTCAAAGATCAAAATCCTGTAGGTGAAATGTAGGCTTTCGTCCTGAAAGTACTCTAAAGGAAAACTCTACTTCATGGGTGTCACATGACATATCGTGACTCTTTTGCCTTTGTGGAGCTGGGGTGAATGTAGCCTGCGCATGACACATCCAGCCCACAGCAATAACAATAGCAGTTAGACTTATATACCGCTTCATAGGGCTTTCAGCCCTCTCTAAGCGGTTTACAGAGTCAGCATATCGCCCCCACAGTCTGGGTCCTCATTTCACCCACCTCGGAAGGATGGAAGGCTGAGTCAACCTTGAGCCGGTGAGATTAGAACCGCTGAACTGCAGATAACAGTCAGCTGAAGTGGCCTGCAGTACAGCACTCTAACCACTGCGCCACCAGGCCTGTTCTACCTGGTTGATAGATTATAAAATGAGAACCACAAATGCTGTATCAGTATTTTGCCAACTTGGAAACTTCAAGATATGTAGCCTTCATCTGTCAGAATTCTCCAACCAAGAGAACTCTGGGAATTGAAATCCACACATCCTAAAGTTCTCAAGTTTGGGGGAAAAAAACCCTGCTCTAAATGTAAACAAAAAGAATGATAGACTACCTTTTAGACATTTCACATTTTTTTAAAAAAAAAAAGATAAGGACAATCCAGACAAGGACAAACCATAGTGACACAATAGAAGTTGATAGCTTGATACTAAGAAATAGAAGTGTTTAAGAATCTGTGAACCTTTTTTGAAAAAGAAAGTGATCCTTGAAGGAGAGTAAAGGCTCTTGTTCAACAATGTATGTAACACTGGATCAAAGGTTTTTGTTTGAGGCTGTTCTAACTGCCTGAGGCCATTCAATATTATCGTGAACCGTTGTACTGCCAAAGGAGCTTCTTGAGCCATTGTGCCACCACATGAGTAACAGAGGTTTCTGTGGTTTGCTTTAATCTGTGAATTAACATCTAGATCTGAAGGAGAAAGAGAGAATCCCGATACAATTAAAACATTCACTGTGGAAAGAATGTGGAAAGATTTTTCCTGTGAGGTCTAAGCTTAGGTATCATGAAATAATTTCAAACACTGAATAAATCATACAAAGGTTTGGAATGAGAGAAGAGCTTTCATGGACCTCAACTCTCAGTAAATATCAAAGAATCCACCCAATGCAGAAACCTTATCAATAGGAAGAAATGTATTGCACTGGAAAACCTCAACTGGCATCATTGCTAATTTTCTTCAGCTGACACTTACTATTTCTAAGACAGGAAATCTTTATGAGAGGTTCTTTCTAACCTGTGCATATTATGCTTGATCAGTAAAACACATGATCAGGAAATATTTGCATAACAGAACATAAATGATATCAGGCTAAAGTAATGGCCAATTGGGGGGGGGGGGGGTTTCAAGGGATATATAGAATTCCCTGGAAATTATAAAACTCTTTGAGCAATTTCATAACTTTTTCTGCCCATTAAATATAAATTTCATTTTTAATTTATTTTATTTTTAGTTTATGTATTATAAGCTTTTTTGTAGAAAAAAAAGCCCAGGTATTTTAAGCTATTTTTTAAATTAAAAAGCTTTTACTAAGAAAAATTAGAAATATAGTCAAGATAATACAAGCATAATTTAAACTTCAATTTATTTTTTAAAAATTGCACATAATTCCCTGGAGTCTCTTTTGGCTCTGTAATTTAAGATTGTTAAACAAACATATTAGTGGCACTTAGAAGATGACAGGATCTTAATTTAATAGGGAGAAGTAGCTTGAAGCTGGAAAAAAAATATTAGTAGTAAATACAGTAATTGTTTGCCATGGACACAAAGATATAACCATTCCTTGTGGGCTGTAAGGTCTTGGTAATTTTTTGAAGAACATACGTCAAAATTGCGTGAATAAACTTGACCTTGTATTCCCCATGTTTGAAGTTGAAGGACATGTTGCTGGAAGAAAGGAGGAAAGTTATAGATTGTAGCTTTCAGAATGAAAATGATTTGGACCTAATCCAGGAAATGATGCTTCCCAAACTGACTCATTACTTTGATAGCATCCACTGTTACTGTAGCATAGCCAATAGGACTCTGTGCTCTCAGGCTTAAAAGCCTGTTTTTCTTCACCAGCCTGGCATTAGCCTGAAAGCAATCAAAGAGGATGTGTTGAGCCAGTGGAGTGAGATTTCCAATTTCAGGAGGAGAACTTATTTTGGTGCTCCAGTGGTAAACATACAAACAAAACTGGAGCTAATAGTGTAGTTCTTGCCTAGAGATAAAGCAGTATAGGAACATACTCTCTGGCAACGAATTCCCTCTATAATATTTGGAGAAAGGCAGCCACTTATTGAATATAGTCATCATTCGTGAAGTGGTCAGCCAAGTGGATCAGGAAAAAAAAAGTTTGGCTTGGTTCTTGGAGTGGACAGCTTCACATTATGACCAAACGGATGTTTCCTGTGTTCATTCTGCCATTCGTTGTTATAAGACTTCCCAAATCGCTCTCTGTAATAGCGAAATACGTCGCGTATATGTTGTTCTCCAACAAAATCTGCCATGCAATCTGTCAGGACATGAAGCTTTGCAAAACGATTTGGCAAGTCACTGCCGTTTTGTTTTGTGGAAGGTTTTGTGGAGAAAAATGAAGACGGAAAGTTGTAAGGAAAGTTGATGTTTTATTGAAGATTTCCTAAGGGTGGAAAATTTTTATTGCTCCTACCCAGAGAAGAAACATACATCTTATAGACAATTTGGGTAAACTTGTAATAGTAATAGTATACTTGGATCTGTTTTATCTGTTGAAGTAGCAATAAACCTGGATTTTAGAGGAAATTAAAATGCTGTCGATGCAAACAGTATTTGCCATAATCTTGTCTTGCCTCACCTTGTCTCACTCGGATGACTTTTGATCAGAAGCAACTCTGTTTTGCTTTGTTTAAATCTGAACTTCTTTCATCAGATTTTTGGAACTTCCTGACACTGCATCAAGAGATCTTTTGAGTCTCTGACTTACACAACCCATGCAGCTTTGAGGATAGTCTCTAGCTAGGCCTCAAATAATTGCCTAATGTCAACCCTGAAGTTAGCCAAACTCTGGCTACTTTCTTTTGGTAGTTTCTCTAGGGAGGTTTCTCTTCTCATGGCTTCAGGGCTGACACAGCCTGGAGCAAGGGGCCAGGGAGTAGGGTGCAAAGATAGCCGAGGTGTTGTAGCCTACATAAAATTATTTCCCCTGGGAATCAAGGATGTTGATGCAGGTGTTGGAAAGGTGGAGATTGAGGTCACCTAGCAACAGGACTGAATACTGATTGTAATTTAATTTGTAATTTAATAAACTTATATGCCACCCAATCCCGTAGGACTCCGGGCATCTTACAATTACAAGAATAAAATAAAAAATTAAAATATAGGGAAAAGAGAAAAACAGATTTAAAAACAACACAACATACACTCAAACCTAGATGGGGCTGGACCGCATTTATGGGGTCAACAGCCCCAGGCCTGCCAGAACAGCCAGGTTTTAGTGGCTTTTTGGAAGGCCGAGAGAGTGGGAAGGGTCTGGATCTCTACGGGTAGATCGTTCCACAGGGCCAGAGCAGCTACAGAGAAGGCCCTCCCCCAGGGGGTCGCCAGCCGGCATTGCCTGGTCGACGATACCCGGAGGAGGCCCAGCCTGTGAGATCTTATCGGCCGTTGGGAGGTATGTGGCAGGAGGCAGTCTCGCAAATAGCCAGGTCCTAGGCCATGTAGGGCTTTAAAGTAATAACCAGCACCTTGAAGTGTGTCCGGAAACCGATAGGAATCCAGTGCAGCTCGTGGAGGATAGGTGTAACATGGGTGTACCTAGGTACACCCGATATCGCTCGCGCGGCTGCATTCTGAACCAACTGATTGGACCATGTGACTGGAGACTCTGGGGGGGAGTGACAAACATTTTACTTTTAATTGGGTGAAAAACCAGTGGGAACATAGAGTCAGTTTTCTACCAGGAACGTTGCCAATTTGAAATGTCCCAATGAAATGTTCTTTGAGGAATTTGCCTGCCTTGGAGTTCTTATTGCCTAATGTCACCTCCCAACGTCCGATAAGAACTCACAGGTTAGGCCTCCTCCGGGTGCCGTCGGCCGGACAATGCTGACTGGCGACCACTCGGGGGAGAGCCTTTTCTGTAGCTGCTCCGGCTCTGTGGAACGAGCTACCAGCAGAGATCTGGACCCTTCCCACTCTGGTGGCCTTCCAAAAAGCCACCAAAACCTGGCTGTTCCGACAGGCCTGGGGTTGCTGATTTATAAATCAGGTCCAACCCCCAGCTAAGCCAAATGTATGTTGTGTTTTTTAAACTGTTTTTGTCTCTTTCCCCTATTTGTTATTTTATTTTATCTCGTATTTGTAAGCCGCCCGGAGTCCTCCGGGATAGGGCAGCATATAAGCTAATTAAATTACAAATTAATTATTGAATGGGTTGTATAACTTGGAACCCTGAAGCTTGAAGGCGGTCCCCTTTAATGTCACAATGGCTCTGCCATAGGCTTATTTCCTGTCTATGAGTTGTCCATTCTCTAAGCTTCTTTCATAAGTAGATATAGAATTGCTATTTTTCGACCTGGATGCCTCAGACATACATATGAGGAATCTTCCGGGTACCAGAATAAAGAAGGTTGGTGAAGACTAGTCAAAAATTGTCTGCACTTACAGCCAAACTTGTCCTTTAAAAAAAATCTAACTTGGTTCTGAATGACCACCAGTCTATACTGCATCCATAGCAACAGCAGAAAAGAAAATTTAAGGAATAAAATAAAATACCCTGTTGTTGGTGAGACAAGCTTATATTATTGACTGTTCTACAAATAGAATAGTAGAATGAACACAGGTAGTTCTTGATTTACAACAGTTCATTCGAAGTTACAATGGCACTGAAAAAAAGCGACATGTGACCATTTTTTACACTTATGACCATGTGACAGCCCCATGGTCACATGATTTACATTTGGATGCTTGATGACTGACTCACAGTGTCCAGGGGTCATGTGATCACCTTTTGCAAACTTCCGACAAGCAAAGCCATTGGGCAACGAGGTTCACTTAACAACTGTGTTACTAATTTAATAGCTGCAGTGATTCACTTAACAAATGTGGCAAGAAAAATGGGACAAATCTCACTTAACAAATATGTCACATAGCAAATTTTGGGCTCACTTGTGGTCGCAAGTTGAGGACTTGGGTATTTTTCTATAAAAAAGGACACATGGGAACAATTTGAGTCCCTTTAGCACTTGTTAGTTACTTAGGTAATATCTACTTTAAAACATTGAAGAAACAATGCATGTATTATGCAACAGCAATAACAAAGCGAGTAATAAACTGTGAGACAAGCATGCATCTGGATTCTTTGCAAAATTACCTATATATAATTGTTAATTGCTTTTTTTATATGCTAAAAGTAGCAAGTTGGGCATTTAGTTAATTTTGTTTTGTGTAATGCAACTTCCCGCCTCTGATATTAGTCTGTTGGAAGAAACTGACTGTTGTTCTTCTGACAAGGTCTAAGATATCTTTGATTAAAGAATGGATAGCAAAGTATTGCTGCTGTGTATATGCTTTCAATAGCTTACATTATTTTTTTCCCCTTTTATTAAAAAATCTGTAGTTTTAATTCATCAGCATATATCCTTCCTCTCCCTAAAATTAAACTTTTTTTATTAAGTAAGAACACTGATATACTGCTACAACAATATTTGTCACTGGATTATTATCAGGGAAAATTAAAAACAAAAATAGAAACAATTTAAGCAAACAAATTAAAACATAAATTATACAGCAGTGTAAAGTTCATTTCTACTTTTAAGTACATTTCTTAAAAACAAAGAAATGTTGTGCTCTGGAGTTTCTATGGATTTTTTATTAAAAAAAAATCTAACTTGATATCTATATCATAATATTTTAGAACATTTCTAAATGTTTCAAGGACAGGATGCGCATATGTGAACATATCTGTGTGCAGATATATACCTTAATTGACTAGTAACCATTAATCATTTGTGAAACTGTTGGGAGTTTGAGATATTGAGGGGGAGATGTGGCCAAAATTTTGCTTTAAATCTTCAGTGCTGTCAATCACTTAAACAATCACTTAAAAATTAACATAAAACGGATAAGAATAAGGATAAGAATAAGGAACATATGAAAACATATGTGTGCAAGCTTGAAATGAGAGCTAGTGTGGTATAATGGGTTGGAGGCGCTGAATCAGCCACTTAGAAAATCTTGCCAAGAAAACTGGAGGGAAATTGTCCAGGACATGACCAAGTGTCAACATAAAGACATAAAAATAAATAATAACATACCTATTTACATCCCTAAAATATATCACCAATGCTTCCTTGCAAAAAAGAAAAAAATGCTGTATTAGGATAACCACCTATGAGAACGCATACCTTAAAGAGAATGCCTATAACTTGTGTATGTTAAACATTATGTAAACAAAACATGTTTATACATTTTCAGTGTATTTTTTTTAAGGCAAACTCACATCAAACTGGGTGAAAACAACTGAAGATTGGAAAATGAGATGCTGAAAAAGAAAACCCAGCCATGGCCAATTCTACATGAGTTCGATACTTAAATGTGCTGGATTGTTAACAGGAATTATACTCTTGATGTTTTGTAAGTCATCTATGATGGTGTGGAACAGGGGTGTGAAATTTGCATCGTCATGGCCTTGTCACAACTTTTTTCCCCTTTGCTAAACCGGGCATGGGCGTGGCCAGCGCATGACACATCAGGCCCATGGGCTGTGAGTTTGACACATTTGTGATACCTAGCAATTGACTTTCTCCAAGTCTAGCAAAGGATAACTCTAGGTCAGATTTCTGACTTCTCCAAAGATTCTCTCTGATGATCCAGAGATAATGCAACTAGTCCCAGGTCACCTTGAATGTGAATGCTGGCTGGGGAATTCTGGGAATTGAAGTCCGGACATCTTCAAGTTGCCAAGGTTGAGAAACACTGATATAGAGCTTTATGTTCAATTTGTTCTCTCTGGGCCGGAAAGATGCATCCTCTATAAAGAACTGCAAATGAGACACTATTTTTGTATCCATACTTGCTCTGAAGCAATGTTATAGAATCAAATCTGAAACCCTAAACAGTCCCATTTGCTATTCCTGTTGTGCTTGTACAATACTCCCTTTTTCTCTTTTTCTACAGCAGAAGAAGGAAGAGGAGAAATTTTACAATTTGCCTTAAAGAAGACAAGGTCACTCATAAACAAAGATGCCTAGAGCAGCAACAGCTATGATTTTGCACAAGTCTTTATTCCAGGCATTCATGTAAGTTGACTCATTAATCATGCCTCAGCTACCGTGATCATGCAGGATAATTACTTCTTTTGATTGTGTAATAGGTGAAATCTAAGCTATTTGAAAGTACTTAAGCTCCCAGTCCATTAATTTGTATTGCGCAAGCAAGAAGAGAATCCAGAATGTTTGATTTCCCCCTCTTTCATTTGTCAAAGCCATCCTAGCTATCATCTCGGAGATGTTGAACATAATAGCAAGACAAGAGTACAAGTATTTCAGTCCTGGAAAAACTTATGTATTATTAAAGTGAAATCAAATAAGGGATAAAACTAGAAATCAGTTAGCAGAGAAGTTGAAGGAATTTATATGTCTCTATTTTCTCCACTCCCATTGTGAGTTGTGTGGCAGCTTTAACCTAGTACAGTGAAGATTAAACTGATTATGCACCAATAAAGGAGAATATTTGTAGCTCAGGGTTGAAATGCAGGGTCTCTGATCTTGCTTGTTTTCTTGTAGGTGTTTTCATTACCCAAACTAGGTAACATTATCAGTGTTAGTGTTGCGCTGATGATGTTAACTAGTTTGGGTAATGAAACACCTACAAGAAAACAAGCAAGTTCAGAGAGCGCCAAAGACACACACACACACACACACACACACACACACACACACACAGAGACACGATTATGCACCATCACATCAATGTTTGGTGATTGTGTACATAAAATATTTTCCAGTTTGAATACACATTTTACTGTCATTTTACCGGCTTCTTCTAGAATTGCCAAATCATCAACAGGATATGGTTAGGCAGTCTGATTATAATGAAGTTAGAATTTTGGCAAACTTTATTTGGTGTAGAATTTCAATGAACTGAAGCAATCCAAAGCAATCATAAAATAGATTAGGGTGCATTAAAAAGCAACACACAAGCACACTGAATTCATACCACTGAAGATGTAGACTTTATTATTATTATTATTTCCATTTCCTGGACCAGATGCAAGCAGAGGTCCTTCTGAGGTGTGTCTTCTGGTTGACCTTAACTTCTGTTCATCTGAGCTTCTTCTTGGGTAAGTAAAGCTTAGATGAAAGAAGAACAAAAAAATCCCAGTGTTTTTCTTTAAATGATGGAGGCGGGCAATACTATGAGAAAACCCAAATGAGCATATTTGCATATTATATTAGCATATTTGGACACTGGAAACAAAAAAAGGAAGCAAGTCCCAAATGGATTGAATTGAATAACCACGTATATCTATATAATGTGAGTGTTCAATGTGATAGACAAATATCACATGTACTGTAAAATATCAACATTGAAAAATGCCAGTCCTTCACAATTTCTTATTTGTTTCAAATGTATTGAACATTTACTGTCCCAGAGATTTTTTTCACATGTTTCAAATAAAGAATTGCATATCACATATTCTCTATCAAGGAGAACAAAATACACATTGTACTAGCCAGTACATTTGCACAAAGCATCAAATTGGGGAACTATTAAAGTTTAGTTTTCTTTCAAAGGAGATCACTGATATTAAGGAATTTAGAAACCTTAACTTTATTTACAATCACTCTAAAGATTTCCAGGAGAGGAAAGAATCCTGAATATCCCATTGCTGATAACATTTATGTTTATCTGCTTGATTGTTTGGTGGTGAAGAGCCGAGGTGGCGCAGTGGTTAGGGTGCAGTACTGCAGGCCACTTCAGCTGACTGCTATCTGCAGTTCAGCGGTTCTAATCTCACCAGCTCAAGGTTGACTCAGCCTTCCATCCTTCCGAGGTGGGTGAAATGAGGACCCAGACTGTGGGGGCGATATGCTGACTCTGTATACCGCTTAGAGAGGGCTGAAAGCCCTATGAAGCGGTATATAAGTCTAACTGCTATTGCTATCGCTATTAATGAATGTGGGATTTTTTTTTCAGATTTCTGATCTGAGTAGAACTCTCTTCTAACCCTACATTTTTGCTCACTGTGCTCATGACATTTCTACACTGATATGAGTTGCCAAGTGTGAAACTTGGCTAAGTTGACTCCAAGTTCTGCCAGCAGAATAGGAAATAAAAACTGACATCAATCTGTAGCCTTGAGAAAGTGGTGATATTTACATTGAGCCAAAAAGTTGAAAAAAAAGCAGTGATGTTGGATCACAGCACAGGGTTTTGACTGACAGTGCTAAATTAAGTCTTATTTCCCTTCCGCTATGTTTAGTCTAGAGAAAGAAGCAAATTAGAAGAAACCCCGCTGTAGGCAAAGGTGAGCTTGCAAATGTTCAGCAATGTGAATCTGAAAATGTAATCGGTGGAGGAAGGACCAAACTTGCTTTTCTGTAATGAAGATGCTCTGAAGGTCACAAAAGTGGGCATTGATTATAAAATTAATTTTTCAGCAGTGGTGAAGATTTGGATAGTCACTAAACAAGGCAATTGCTATGTGAGATCTACCTGTATAGAGTTTTTTTTTTTAAATTCTGTGTTGCTGCCTAAACTGAGAGATAGGAATTCCTACAAATGGAGAAGAAGAAATGAGGGGGGGAGAGAAGGTTAGAAAGGCATTTTATCACTGCATTAGAATGTTTGCTTCCTTTTGATATTTCTCTGTGTTAAATCTATTCTGAACAATATATTGTAGAAACGGAGATTTTTTTTAAAAAAAAAATCAAAAATAAACCAAAAGGTGTTATAATTAATCAACCAGGAAATAGGCGTAAGAAAATAAAGCATAATATCCTCTTAGTCTTTAGCTCTTTTCAGAAACTCTTAAAGGAGAAAGCAATCCTTATAGGTGGATGCAGCTGTTCAAAGAAGGGATACCATACTGAGAAGGGCTTTGCAGGTGAAGTGGATCCCCAGCAGAACCTCATTCCTCAATCTTAAAAAATGGACAGGTTCCCTTTGCAGCAGACAATAGTCAGGGCCTGAGCCTTGTCGGACTTTAAAGGCAATTATACTTTTAAAACCACTCAGAAACTGACTAAAAGCTAAAGGAGCCCCTGGAACAGAGGTGCTTTTGGGACAAATGCTGAAGTGCCCAATACTACCCATTCTATTGCACCAGTCTTTGCTTCTGACCAGTCATCAAGTACAATTCCATGAAGAATGAATTAAATTGATAAGAATAGAAACTATACTCGATCTTAGCCAAAAAACTAAGAACTGTATCTACGGGGAAAATATTGCAATTGTTCAATCATGAAGTGACAAGGTCCTGCGTGAATGCTCGTGTCTCCTGTTCCAGGAAAGTTTGCAAGTGACATTCAAGATGTAAATATGCAAAAAGCCTTCTGGCTACAGGGTCTGCCTGCTGTTCAGATAGGAAGGATGAGTCCAGGAGAACCCCAAATTACAAGGCTATTCTACCAAGGGCACATGACTCTGTTAACAATTAAAGTTTGTCCATATCTGGAATCAGAAGGTTTCTGTATTCACAGTTACATTGTCTTTCTAGATTCTAGCCTGACTTCCCCAATTAGATCTCAACAGCACACAGGTACTGAGACAGTTACTCTCTACCACATCGCAGAGTTGGTATACAGCAGGTTCTGACCAGTTCTGGAGAACCAGCAGTGGAAATTTTGAGTAGTTTGGAGAACCGGTAAATGCCACCTCTGACTGGCTCCACCCCCATCTATTCTCTGCCTCCCGAGTCTCAGCTGATGTAGAGGAAATGGGGATTTTGCAGTAACCTCCCCCTGCGGTGGGGAGGGAATGGAGATTTTACAGTATCCTTCCCCTGCCATGCCCATCAAGCCATGCCCGCATAACCGGTAGGAAACATTTTTGAATCCCACCACTGCCACGTCACCTATCATGTGTGTATCAGGCAAACATATCTGCATTTTGGATTTCAACTCTTATCAATCTCAGCTCCTCATTTATAAAGGACTGCACAAATTCTATATCTGGAAAGCATCAGTGAAATTAAGAGATATACAGGACCTAGTTCTCAAGCCTTTTGTTATAAATCCCAATTCATTGCAGCCTCTACAAAGAGCCCAAGGCCTTGGTGTTGTTGCTCTGTTTTTTTTTTCCATTTAAGCAACTCATCCACGGGGGGAGGCAGGTTTTGTTGCCAAGTGGAACCAAGCACAAAATCTAAAGTGAAAATTCAGGCACCACCTCCACTGTCTAGCTGTATGTTGTTTCAAAGAGCTCCGTTGAAAAGGGGCTTTTGAAAAGTGTATTGACTTAGCAGGTTTTCAGTTCTCCTCTGCCTTGTAATTACTTATTGGGTTTTGGCTCGGAGGTTAATGGAAAGCAGCATGATGTCAGGGTAATAGATCTACAGTCAGTCAAACACATTAGCTATTCCCTAAAGAGCTCGAACACTGTTTTATCAAAACCAGGAGCCAAGAATGGCTACTGAGCAACACATTTTTAAATGGCCATAGGAAACGAATTAAAGAGTTGAATCAGCCAACAAAGGTTGGGGGTGGGGTGAGGAATCCATTAAACTGCTTTTCCTATTTGAGCCTACCGAGCTAATACTCCAATTTTGCACTGCAAATGTCTGTACTAGGCAACTACACCAAAACATTTAATTACTGATATTTCTCCACTCGAGATTCTCCCCTCCTTATTACTGAAGCAGCTGCAGGCTGAGGACTTCTGCAATCTGCTGTGATCAACAAAGCACAGGCTGGATCCTGGGCATAACACAATAGGAAATACACTCAGTGCATTAAACTGGAGGAAAACAGAAACGTTTTGGAGAGCCTGGAATTTTGACTGCACTCTTGTTTCCGTTTCATGCCCAGCCACTCTTTGCCTTTGGAAGGAACGAGCCTCATTTCAGGACACCTTACAAAGACTACTTGTCCCGATAAAGCTAGGCTTAAAATACCTTCTGCAGTTTTTTTTTTTAAATCGGATTCACTGAATTTCATTTCATCGTTCAATAAACTGTTGGTGAAACTTCAGAGTCTTCTAGGGTTAGGGTTAGGTTCAGGATTAGGTTCAGGTTCAGGGTTAAGTTCAGGATTAGGTTCAGGTTTAGGTTTAGGGTTAGGTTCAGGGTTAGGCTCAGGGTTAGGCTTAGAGTTAGGGTTAGGGTTAGGTTTAGGTTTACAGCATGCTTCTGTCACCATGGTGTCGGTGCGATTCAGCGCTCATTCATCGGCGCGGTTTAAAACTCGTGGTTTTGTCACCGCGGTTTAGTCGGGCGCGTCTTTGTCGGTCGCGCTTTTGTCGGTGATCAGACTAACACATCTTCTACTTAAAACAAACAAACAAAACAAACAGAATCATCTATAGATTTTTCCATAGTGGCCCCTACCCTATAGACAACTTTTCCTGGCAATCTAGCGAGCCTTCCAGGAAGCCATCAAGAGCTTTCTTTTCTCCCAAACACAAATGTGTGTGTGTGTGTGTTTATTCATGTCAATGTTACATTGTTGTGAGTCACCCAGAGTTGTGGTCTGAAATGGTCAGCCATACAAATATTTTAAACACATAAATAGTGTCATGTGAACGTGAATTATATTTATTTTGATTCAGAGATTCCATCTTCCCTGATGGAGAGGTCTTTGTTAATATCATAGAATTTGTCCTTTTTATTAATATTCTGGTTATGACAGAACAGTGAAATCACATTAGATGAGAAAAGACACTTTTTTTTCTCAGGATTATGTCTCATAGGACCTGAGACTATATTATAACAGGAAAGATCCGGAAATTTCTTCCTTTGTGTCACTTGGAGCCTCTGAAGATGATAGAAAGGGATGTCACTGGAGACAGGGAGTCCTTACAAAGGTTATTGTCTATGAAAGCGACTAGGTAATTTCTTTTCAACAACACACAATTGGCTGAATTGACAGAAATTATACACATTCTACCCTTATTTGTAAAAAGGGGCTTCTTTCGAGTGTCACATATTTTTTTTTTTAATTTTCAGCCAACTTACAAAAGGTTTAAGTTGCGGCTCTGCCAAGCAGAAGTCCCAATTACCGCAAAGCATATGCTTATGTTGCCACACAATTAGAAGCAGTAAACTGTGTCATGCCTCAAAGGCAAGAGACAGGTCCCATCCCCCGTTGCTCTGTGTTGATGCCATCGTGTGCCATTTTCTATCTTTGATGCAAATTGCATCACCCACTGTGTGAATGGAGCTCTGCCAATGCTAGACGAGAAATAACTGAAAGCGAGAACGAATCTTTCTTTGTCTTCCACTACTTTGTCTAAATAACATCACAAAAAAAAGCTACCAGTGGTTACTTTTCAACTTTCCTCTGATAGTAGACTTAACTTAGTACAAACAGATGAAAACAGCCAAATTAGGGGATACATGAAAGCAGTCAGTTAGAAGAAGGTGGATAACACCTTTTTCTGACTTACAGATTTTGTTAAAGGCATAAGCTTTCGTGTGATACAGCCTTTTAATAAAATCTGTGACTCGGAAAAGGTGTTACCAGACTCCTCCTGGATTTTTGTCACAGGAGGCTAACATGGTTCTCTTCCTGCAAGATTAACTAGAATACTTATCAGATATTTGTTCATGCCTGTAACTCAGGAGTGTTAATTGTGCAATCCTTCTAGTTTCCTTCTAGTATAGCTGGTTTTTTTTCCCCTTTATGCAACAGTAGAAGACATACAGAGGCCTTTTAAATTCACATTTCTTTAAAAAAAAAATCTGATTTATCTATTGACTGCAATATTTGTAGTAAATCTGAATAACCCCTTGGTGCTTCAGTTCAAAGTTTAAGGCAATATTTATGTGTTGTCTAGCAGCTTATAACGTTCATAGGATGCTAAAAGAGCATAGGATACTTTCCCTCAGTGATGTCTCTCCAGAATTGATATAAATCATCTATGCCTTATAAATGAATTATATATTATTAGGAGGAAAGATTCTGACTTATCTTTTATCTTCCTTGAGAGTATGTTGTCCAAAGATGTGTGAGACAAGTAGGTATGTAAGTAACAAAAATTGAATAAATGCTATTGGTTCCCTAGCTGTCTCAATCTTTATTCATAAATTTCACTTCAGAATATGCACTGTTTCTGCCAAACATCACAGGTCTAAAGCAGTGTTTCTCATACTGCCTGGGGAATTCTGGGAATTGAAGTCCACACATCTTCAAGTTGCAAAGGTTGAGAAGGATAGAGCTGGACGGGAAGCCAAGACTGGAAGTGGAAACTAGGCAGTTCTGCTTCCCAGCTTTTATATCAGTGCATAAGAGTGGCTTTCATCTCCTTAAGTGATTCATGAAGAGTAAGGTTTTAAACATTCTTCCCTAGAAGTTCCCTGCAATCAATGCATCTTCTTTGGGGTGGGCTGATAGGGGAATTGTGCTGTGAATGTTTTTATGCATTTGTGCACAACTATATTTTCCACCTTTCACAGAGACACTTTCCTTCTCAGAGAAAGATACTCTGGAAATGTATCTTCTAATTTGGTATCATGTTTAAAACAAAATGAATTCCTAATAATATTTCTTACTTTCAAAAAACCTTTCTTATTACTGATGATCTGGGGAGTGGGGGGAGGGAGGAAAGGGAAAAAAAAATATTTCCAGGCATTTTTCCTTAATAGTCTTCATTGGTTATTGCATAGCAGTCACCATCCTTCCTTTCATCCTCCATAATCCTAAAGTTTGAAGTTTTATTTTATTTATATGCCGCCCTATTCCCTAAAAGCGTTTCAGGGCAGCGAACAACTCCAATGGGAAGGGAAACCTGCAAATACAAAATAGACATTTAAAATGACCAACAACCACACCTGTTGAGAGGGGAAGGGAGCTCATCAACCCCAGGCCTGCCGGCACAGCCAGGTCTTAACGGCTTTTCGGAAGGCCAGGAGAGAGGTGAGGGTCCGAATCTCCGCGGGGAGTTCATTCCAAAGGGCTGGAGCAGCGACAGAGAAGGCCCTCCCCCGAGTCGTAGCCAGATGGTATTGGCTGGTGGATGGAACCCGGAGGAGGCCAACCCTGTGCGATCTAAAGAATGATGGAGGATGAAATAAACGTACAAATCAACAAGGAAACAAATATATGGGAGGACAGAGGGAGGATAGGGGGAGGGAGGGAGGAAGAAAGGAAGGAAGGCATAGGTTTCTTTTAATAATGTCCAAGTCTCAGCCTGAGTAATTATTGAATAATGTCACCAGTTGGATAACTTGCTCTTTGTGATGACATGTCCAAGGTCATCTGATAGATTTTCAGAGGCACCCATGTGTTCATAGACACCTGCTGTGGCACTTATTATAATCCCTGCACCATTGAATTTTTACTAAGTGATGATGATCATGATGACAACAATAACAACAATGTTGATTGATGATGATGATGATGATGATGATGATGATGATGATGATGATGATAGTTTTAAGGGACAACTTCCCCCCCTCCCCCATTTAGCAGACTTTGAATGCAACAGGCCAAATTTCTGGCTGGAGTTCCCCCATCCCATCCTGGTGGGGAAAATTCCATGGCAACCAACCAAAGAGACAGAAAAATATGTTATTTTTAACATAAGTAAAATTATTTTTTACTTTAACATTTTGATATTCATGGAGAATTAGGTCATCTGCATAGTGACACAATTATGGGAATAATGCAATACTCAATTGAATGAATACCTCTTACTATACCTTCGGCAGAGAGGGAGGGAAGGATCAGTGGAAACTTAATGCTACCATGATTGGATAATGTATATTGTTATCACAATAGGGCAGGTTGCCTCTCTCACAGTCGCGTAATTTCTATTACACTTGAGTCATCATCTTAGAGAAAATACGTAGTAGTACACTAGAAGACTTGCTAACAATTTCATATCATAGAAGTAACTATTCCTCATTTTTATTTTTCACAGTTTGTATTAAGCTGTATGAGCCAAAATTCATGTGATTAACAGAAATATTATTGCCTGCAACATGTAAACATTATACCCCAAATAGCTCTCCCTAGTATTCAGTATTGGCACTTTACAAATTTCATGATTAAATATGCCAAAAAAAAATGAATTGAATTAACATAGCAAAATATAGTTTGCAAAATAGTTTGCTAGCATAATCATTGCCACGGGCCTTAATTAACATAAAATTAATTTCAGAACCTGGTGTAAGAAACTTTAATCATATGTATTATCATCATTGCATGAAAACTCTGAACACCTCTAGGATACAATTTCTTCAAGGGGATCTCAATAAATCTTTAGGATGTTATTAAGGGGGGAAAACAACACACTCTGTGTGTCTTATATAAAAGGGCAACTTTAAATCAAATGAGTAATGCTTTATATTGAAAGTATTACTCAATGGGGCCCTCTAGCTTTTATTTTATTTTTTAATGAAAACAAGAATTAAGGTGACAATTGAAAATGCAGATCTGTTTCATTCTAAAAGATAATTGCATATTCTTTTAACTTTGGGATTCAAGCATAAGTGGTCTATTCCAGCTTTCTCTTTGGATGTCTAGGAACTTTACATAATATAGGACATGCTGTGAACTGAAAACATGGAGGTCTGACCTTTAGTTGACAATGAAATGGGCATATTTGGCCCCATATTTGGCTAGGAAAAATCGTATTGAACAGGAGCCCCCTAGGCTGTGAGCTCCCTCCATCACTCTTAAACAATGACTTCATCTCGAAGGATCCCCAATTGGAAAATCTATGGGGTGAGGAGGACAATAATTTATACTCGGCTGAGGGAAGATTGCTACAAAATGTTTCACAGATGGTATAAATGTCAACAAATGGCAAAGTGAATAAATTATAAACAATAAATTGTTGGAAATGCCACAGCAAATATTATTAGTTTCCAATATCTTCAAATGAGCAGCGTAATTTAGAAAGAATTGAATTGGATTCAAAAGCATTTATGAATTAAAATTCTGACATAGGGACTTCTCACGTATCCAGTGTTTGGGTTTTGCTATTGAATTTCCAGGATCTTTTGTTAAATTCCCAGGTTTCCTTACAGGTTTAGAATTTCCTGGTAGTAGTCTCCTATCTAAGTACTAATTAGTTTTTATCCAACTTTGCATTTCAAGATCACTCCAAGAAAGTTGCAGGCTTACTGGGTAGCTGATAGTAGATAATAGCAATCTATCTTTGTATTGTTTTCAAAAAGTTATGTCTTCCACATACTAGGAGTTAAGATAAATATATAAACTTAGAGAGCCCTTGAAAAGGTAAAGGTTCCCCTCCCACATACAGTATGTACTAGTCATTTCTGGCTCTAGGGCAGTGTTTCTCAACCTTGGCAACTTGAAGATGTCCGGACTTCAACTTCCAAAATTCCCCAGCCAGCGAATGCTGGCTGGGGAATTCTGGGAGTTGAAGTCCGGACATCTTCAAGTTGCCAAGGTTGAGAAACACTGCTCTAGATGGTAGTGCTCATCTCTGTTCAAACCTGAAGAGCCAGCACTGTCCGAAGACGTCTCTGTAGTCATATGGCTGACATGACGAAAGGTGCAAAGAATGCTATTACCTTCCCACCAAAGGTGGTCCCTATTTTTCTACTTGCATTTTTATGTGCTTTCAAATTGCTAGGTTGGCAGAAGCTGGGACAAGTAACGGGAGCTCACTCGGTTACGCAGCGCTAGGGATTTGAACTGCCGACCTTTCCAATCGACAAGCTCAGCATCTTCGCCACTGAGCTACCGCCTCCCTTATTAGAGCTCTTACCTTTATCTAAAAACATATATTGGATTTTCGAGTCAAAGATCATTACTAAAGGCATCACGAGGACTGTTTCTCAGATGATGTTTTTGAGCCAAGGATTAGTTTGTGTGGAAATAGAAGCACGTGACAGATATACTATGTAGAGCTATCAAATAAAAGAGGGCATGTAATGAATAAACTGCAAAACCTAAGTAGAGTGTTCAAGTCTACGTAGCTATTTTTCTGATCTCCAACTAAGAGAGAAATTCAGGTTACAAATAGAATTATTATGAGCCATCAAATCACCCACTTATTTTCACATTATGCTTTTCAATGGAATTAGTTCAGACATTCAGCTGATGATGATCAACTGAGCAATATTATTTTTAAAAGGTGTGTTATTTTTAATTGATAAGTGCTAATCATGTCAATATATGTAACCCATATATACAACATGCCAAACATGATTTCTTTGATCATGGTTTTTAGGAAAATACAGGTCATGGATTATATTAACTGCACAAAATAATAAATCATGATATTAAGACAATGCCAAAAGCAAACAAGCCACAATTGTATTTTAGAGTGATGTACATCATCAGTAATCGTAATAGATTTTGGGGTAACAACCGATATTTTGTATCTGTAATCTCCATGTTCAAGTTCAAACACGTCAAAATACTCTGATTGTTCAGTGGAATGTTACATGACAATTCAGAATGAAGGTTTCTTGAACTTATGCTCAAATACCTGCAGAGATGATTTCAATCAAACACCAAATCTACTAAGGATGTATCATTGAAGAATGTTAATGCAAATATATTCAGGATTCCTGGACTCTATTACTGAATTTTCCATAATTAATAACCTAAATAGTGCATTTGATTATATATCTCACAAGAGTTTTAAACTGTTTTGTTAATTATTATTGTTGCCAAATAAAATGTTACAAATAGCACAAGTCAGTGAATGCAAGCTGTTCATCAGATGAACAGTGTTATTTACGCTGCACGGAAAATGGGGATCCATCTGTACACTACTATCAAGTAAAATGCATTTCCATCAGAATGTGATTCTGGTCTTATCTATAATTAACCACCAGATGCCAAGTGAAACCCAGCATTGCAGCCAGTCCCCTAATCACAACCCCTCTTTTTTTTTAAATCTATTAATGGATAGTCTGTCTGAAATCCCATTGTTGTTAACCAAAACACAGTCCACTTTGAGATTTCATATTTTGTTCTTTAGCAGCACAGTATTACCACAATGATAATGCAGCACTACAAGCCAGGTTGAGATAGTTATAGGTTACAGAGATATGGGAGATCAGAAATGGATAGCTAGTTCATGAAATTATATACCAGATGGTAATAGTGAATTATATGTGAGTGGAATCAGGATTGTTCTATACTAATAGCATTTTCCTATGTTTGTGATGAATGCATCCTCTAAATCAAATGATCCCATTTTTCTGAGAACTCTGGAAGAGGAAAACAGCTGAAGGCACCAAAGTTAACTATGGTTTTTCAAACTCTTATGTATGTATGTATGTATGTATGTATGTATGTATCAGTGGTGGGATTCAGCCGGTTCACACCTATTTGGGAGAACCAGTTGGTAACTTTCTAAGCAGTTCAGAGAACCGATTGTTGGAAGAAATCTCCTTTTGTTTTTTTCCACTTTACAGGGCTAATCCTGTAAGGAAGGCAGGAAGGAAACATTCTGGTGTTGTTTCTAGCCTCATCTTTATTGCCCTGCTTACAGAAACTGCGTCTCCCATCAACCCTTATTACATTGTAACAGCTAAAGTGAAGCGCCCATCAACGTGAGTGATGTTGAGTTGGCCACGCCCACCCAGTCACATGATTACTGAGCCACACCTACTCAGCTGGTCATTAGGGCAGAGAACCGGTTGTTAAATTATTTGAATCCCACCACTGGTATGTATGTATGTATATAGCATGTCTATATGTGTGTGTATGTATACACTTTTGAGAGCAGGAAATAGAATTCCCTTTTTTATTTGTGCCAGTGTGCCCAAAGTAAAAGAAAAAATGACAATAAAGTTTATCTTATCTTATACTAATGTAAAATTAGCTCCTTCTGGAAAAGGTTCCTATCAGGCCCTAAGAGTAATATTCACACATAAAAGTTTTAACTAATTGTTTAATGCTCAAGTCCATACACAAAAATCTACTCAGACTAACAGTTTGTACTAAGTAAAACTAGACAAGTTTGAATGCATCCAAAAAAAGGGGGGGGGGAGATTGGACTTTGTGTCACCCCTTATGCCTAAGTAAAGACTCGAATCTAATCCCTGCTTGACTTCCTCCACTCTAAGCAAAAGCCCGGCTTGAGCCCTTCCCCTGCCTCTGTCAGGCTCTCTCCAACAATGCCTGACAATATTATGGACAGCCAAGAAAACACATTTTCATGAAATAAATCAACCCAGAATTTGTACTCAAGCTACAAATGACCAGACTGAAATTATCCTCCTTCAGGCACATTATGCAAGGACCCAACTCTCTGGAAAGGGCTATAATGCTGGGAAAGGGGTTTTAAGAAAAGAAAAGGACGATCAGCAGCAAGGTAGGAGGGCTCAGTTACAGAGGCATTGAGTGCAGACATGGAAGACTTGGAAGAAAAGATTAGGGATAGAAAATCTTAGAGAAAATCTAGTTATGCGGTCACTAAACTTGACAGCATATAAGCAGGGGTGACATTCAATTTTTTCTCCTTACCGGTTCTGTGAGCGTGGATTGGGGGCTGGTGTCCTGTGACTGAGTGGGCATGGCCAACTTGATGTCAGAATCATGGTCACTCAGTCACATGACCCCCTCACCAAGTCACACCCACAAAACCTAGTAGGAAAAAAATGTATGTATAAGAAGGAGAAGGGCTAATAGTGAAAGCTGTGGCTGAGAGAAGCCAAACTTTTCTCCCTCCATTCACAGTGTGGCTGCTGATCCATTTAGCAGTTAGACTTATATACCGCTTCATAGGGCTTTCAGCCCTCTCTAAGCGGTTTACAGAGTCAGCATATTGTCCCCCAACAACAATCCGGGTCCTCATTTTACCCACTTCGGAAGGATGGAAGGCTGAGTCAACCCTGAGCCAGTGAGATTTGAACAGCCGAACTGCAGAACTAGCAGTCAGCTGAAGTAGCCTGCAGTGCTGCATTTAACCACTGCACCACCTCGGGTCTTCCCAGCCCACTCCCTCTTGGGGGGTGGGTGGGTCAAAGTACCTTAAAGGGACAGGCTTCAGCAGCTCTGCTGTGAATGGTGGGAGAAGAGTTCTGATTCTCTCTGCTGCATTTAACATTGAATTCTGTGGCAGAGAGAATCTAAGCATTTCTCCTTCCATTCGTAGTGGAGCTGCTTCTCCCTTTATCATTCCCCCCGCTTCACCTTCCTCCCAAGGACTACCTTAAGAGGACAGGCTGCATCAGCTCTGCTGTGAATGGAGGGAGAAACAGTCAGATTGGATGGGTGGGTCAAGCGGCTGGAAAGATCGAGTGAGTGGCTAGATGAGGTGAGTGGTAACCGGTGACTGAGTTGGCAACTGGGCGGGTGTGGGAGGGGCCAACCAAAGGTGATTTTTACCGCTTATTTTTACAGCGAACTGATTCCAATTGTCCCTACTGGTTTTCCCGAGCCGGACCGATCCAGTTGAATTTCACCCCTACATGTAAGTAGTCAATGCTAGTTCCTTAGCAGGGATAAGTAGCTTGTAGCTTCACTTAGCCCAGTTATTGATGAAGGATGCTGTGGATCAGGGTCTTCCGCAGAGGGAGAGACCTCAGTGTCAAAAATAGCAGCTCAGACAGGGGGGATCACCTCATTTTTTACATGGATCATGTGCATCCCTCACACAAACACCCAAACCGTGTTTCCCAGGAATCATGCAGAATTTAAGAGTGTGTGTTAAAAAAATGAATTTGGAACTGTCAAAGTGTTAATAAAGAAAGAATGCGACAGAAAACAGTCATGAATTTAGATGAAAGACTTTTTAAATAATGTGCACCTGGATGTTTAGAATTTCACAGACTCAACCTTCAGTTCTGTCTGCTAACAAAGAAACGAACTTCAAAACAATAGGAAAGGAAGCAGTCATATTTTATTTCAATTCTTCTAAAAAAACTATTTGAGCAAAATGCTGCATTAACACACACACATGCACATGTATGCATAACACAGATAGAAAGAACAGTAGTCAAAAGGAAAGTATAGACAAAACTTTCTAAATCCTACTTTTCCAGATATGATTGAAGTCACTTAATTAACTGCAAAATAATAGAACATTCTTCTAACTGCAGCTGTTTTACTCAGATCCAAGATTCACTTGATAGAGCTGACAATTCGCATTTTTTAAAAGTTAAAACACTTGAATAAATGTTGGCTATGGTTATGGGTTTTGTTTTTCATGTTTTCCTTTCCAGGAAGTCCCAGCTTAAAATATAGAAAAGTTTACAGACTTTTCACCTGTATGCCAGGACTAGAGGATTGAAACAGAGATTGTGTTTAGGAATCAAACTCAGGATTATTAGTTGAGGGTCATTCATTCAGATATAACGGCGTTCCATTTAATAATAGCAATAGGAGTAGACTTGGACTTATATATCACTTTATAGTGCTTTACAGCCTGTCTAAGAGGTTAGAGCCTGAAAGCCGAGGTGGCGCAGTGGTTAGGGTGCAGTACTGCAGGCCACTTCAGCTGACTGCTATCTGCAGTTCAGCGGTTCAAATCTCCAAGCCACCAAGTCCTGGCTGCTCCAGCAGGCCGGGGGGGCTTGTGAAACATCCAGCCCCACGGAAATTGTGAATGTTGCGTCTTTTTTTAAAGTGTTGTCTTTGTCTATTTATCCCCCTTCCCTTGTCTGTTGTGAGCCGCCCGGAGTCCTCTGGGAGTGGGCAGCATACAAGACAAATAAAATAAAATAAATAAATAAATAAATAATAAACAAACAAACAAACAAACAAATAAATAATAGCCTATCCAAATCTATGCCAAAACTTTTGCCTTCATGATTTAAAAGAAACCCATCATGATTTTCAATGGGAATAAAATGGGGCAATGCCACCCCCCAGGTATGCATTGACAAGGAGTAGCAATCAGGGAATTTGCTGGTGTCCATGATTTGCTTTTACTGTAGTAAAATAAAATAGATAAAGATATAGAAAGGGCAGAATTTGAAAGCCATATATTAGGGATAGTTTTAGGCTTATTACAAAAGGGTGCATATGACACTACAGTGTATGTATTACAGAAAATGAGTTTATTAGGAAAATTTATGGATCGCCGGGAAATGCTGATTTTCCTTCTTTTATAATTGCACAAAATTGACAAAATGGTGCCGCGTGGATATAAATCAGTGATCCTGACATGGACTTATATTGTTCCATACTTCATTAACTAAGTTGCAGTCTCGTGTATGCATCCATCTTCTACTGGTTTGAGAGGAACTTAGTTCAACTAAGCATGCTCAGAAGTGTAACTCGGAAATTCTGAACCAGATTTACTGAATGCAAAAGCAATTAATTTCAGACAGTTTTCCATCCAATAATTCTTAGCAGCAAAACAGTTTTAAAAAGTATTTGTTATTATCAGAGAATGACTGTACCACATACTAGTAGATGAGTCAGATCCAAGGCATAGTTGACCTAAAGTATAACCTATTTTCTATTCAGTCACTAATTCTAAATTGAAGTGTTGATAGGATTGCAGCTACAAACATATACTGCAATTTATAGTAGGTCTTGTTAATATTTTACCATGAAGAAATTTAAATCATGTTTATGTTTGCTACTAGTATCAGGATACCTTCAGGAGTGTCTCCTGACACCAGAATCAACTAGTACATATTTGAGCACTCCAAGAGAAACTGTCCCCCATGTTGTCAGCTTTTTGGAAGCTAAGCTCATAGAAATGAGATTACATCATTGAGTGTTTATTGACATTATTTATCATTGGTTCATATGTGTACACCCACAGACATGCACAAACACATTTCATGCATGTTTCATTTGCATTACATTTTCTTCATTGTGTATTGCCAAGAATCTGACTGGAGTACAAACTGAATGTATGAAAATATGAACGAAAATCACATTTCATTTCCTTTCTTTCCTTTTCACTTTATTTGTATGCCGCCCTTTTCCCTGGGGGGACTCAGGGCGGCTCACAGTTCAAAAGGGGTGGGGGAAGGACAAACAATTTACAACATAAAAACATTACATCATTTAAGAACTCAACAGTCATACAATTCGAGTAGGGGTTAGAATCTTTAACCCCAGGCCAGCCGGGATAGCCAGATTTTAAGTGCGGCGTGGAAGGTCTGGAGGGTGGTGAGGGTCCGGATCTCCACAGGGAGTTCGTTCCAGAGGGTCGGAGCAGCCACCGAGAAGGCTCTCCTCCGAGTAGTTGCCAGTCTACACTGGCTGGCTGATGGAATTCAGAGGAGGCCTAATCTATGCAATCTTATCGGTCTAGTGGAGGTGATTGGCAGTAGGCGGTCTCTCAAGTACCCAGATCCAATACCATGAAGGGCTTTGTAGGTGACAAGTAGCACCTTGAAGCGCACCCGGAGATCAACAAGCAGCCAGTGCAGCTCGCGGAGGATAGGTGTTACGTGGGTGAATCGAGGTGCACCCACGATCGCTCGCACGGCTGCATTCTGGACCAGCTCAAGTCGCCGAATACTCTTCAAGGGCAGCCCCATGTAGAGCACATTGCAGTACTCCAGCCTGGAGGTCACAAGGGCACGAGTGACTGTTGTGAGGGCCTCCCACATTGTAACCTAGTTTTCCTTGTGAGCCTAGTATCATACCATATGGCTAACTAGAGGATATTTTCATCTATGCTCATTCTCACATACACAGAGGTTTGTTACTGACGCAGTAGAATGAACATCTTCTCAGAGTCTTTACAATGACATCCCATACTGTGGACTGATGGTAAAAGGGTAATTCTACTTTGTTTTGACAACAGTGATTTTGTTCTAGGCATGGTTCAGCGAACATATATTCTTTTTGATAACTTCAGTCAAATGCCATCATTTAGAACCAGGGGAAACTCAGGTTGGAAGCCACATTCAGACTGATAATAATGTCCTAGAGCGTATTGTTCATAACCAAGAAGACAAGGATGGGTTACATCTATTTTCTATTTTCCTTCTTTGTACACATGGGACAAATATTTTTTTCCCCATTGATGGCAAGTACAGTTCTTAAGGTTATCATCATTATATGTTCGTTGGCTGACTCCAGGCATATCAGATAGTTTCATCATGTTTTCACTATTTTATTATTACATTTTCCAATTGCTTCTGTTTTTATTTTATTTCTAAGAGAATGACAATCTTTATTAGACTGAAATGTTGTGCATGATTTATCTAGCAGGTAACAATAACACTTTTTTTTTTAAATCCCACCATTGCAGTTTTAAATGCAGAAGTTTGTTATGAATAACAAAGAAAAAAAAAGGCAAGTTATATGACTTGCCCCCACGTCCAATAATTTATAAATCTGTAATTTAGTGGAAACTAGATCTAACTTACATTAGTGATATAATAGATCTAACTTACATTAGCCCAAATGCAGAGGCAGGGAGTGGAATTAAATGCTACATAGACACGTTTGTATTTTTTCCTTACTAGAAGTAAGAACATGTTCACATGCTGACATGCTCACAGCTAAAAATAGCAAAACAAAATTTAATAAATAGCCAAAACAAAACTTTAAGAACAAAATAAAGTCATTAAAATAAAACTATGAAGGAAATTTTTCAAGTATGTCAAAATTGAATAAACATATTTAATTAAAATTATAATTAAACAAAAGTTTAATTTGAACTATGTTGGATGAAAGATGGATTAACTTTACTTGCGTTTTATGATTCTTATAAGACTTGATAATGTAATCGCCTACATATATCTATTTATATTAAAGCCTTCATGCTACTTTGGCCCTTTGTTCAAATACTTGGAGATGAAAGGTAAATGAGAGATTATTTATTTTTTAGTATGAAAGATATTAATTTGCAAGCTTCTTTATCCATAATTTAGCAGTTGAATCATTATGTCCTCTACCAATTTTCCCACTTACCTACACACAGATAGACAGAGAGCTCCACAAGGTCAGGAAATAATAGTTTGTACACAAGAAAGATAAATGACCCAATCTCTGCAACAGAACAATTTGAAAGAGTTTGATGATACAGTATGTGAATATATTTGATGCTAATATGTTTAAATATATTTGTGATTGAAGACTCCAGGATCCAATCTGGGTTGGTCATCAGGACCAGATGTTTAATCTTCTGAGCTTTTGGACTCATGCTGGAGCCCACCCTAAGGGAATTTCTCTAGCCCAGAATATCTCTGATAGACAGAGGTTCCCTGAGGATAGACTCTCGTATGAATCCGAAAGGTCAGAATATTAAACCTCTGGTCCTGGTGATCAACCCAGACTGGATCCTGCAACATTATCTTGGGACATATGCATATTTGCCTTCATTCATGAAGACTCCAGATTTTTTTCTTTTTTTTTTTAAGTAATAAGAGATTATCCTTCAGTAGCTTGGTCCCAAGAAAAGCATACTTTCAATGGCTGAGGAGAGAGCATAATATCTATTCTTTTTAGATTAAAATCATATATCTATATCTATAGCTCTAGCTCTATCTATCTATCTATCTATCTATCTATCTATCTATCTATCTATCTATCTATCTATCTACTATCTATCTATCTAGATATAGATATATATCTATATATCTATATCTATATATGTGTGTGTGTGTGTGTGTGTGTGTGTGTGTGTGTGTGTGTGTATGTGTTGCATTTGTGCTGATAAATAAATAAAGGGAGATTTATCCTTTATCCTTAAATGCAACACAAATGTAACAAAGGCAACAGTAAAAATAATGGCTTTCTGTCTGGATGGTCTCTTGTGATGAGCCGATAGACAGAGAAAGGAAGCAGTCTGCTTCCTCCCATATTTGGGCATACCAGGGGTTGTGACACAATACACACAGACACACACACACACAGTCACACAGACACAAATATATATGTGTGTGTTTGTGTGTGTGTGTGTGTTGTATTTGTGCTGATAAATAAATGGAATGATAAAGAATAAATGATAAAGAATGGAAGCAGTAGACTTCCTCCCATATTTGGGCATACCAGGTGTTGTGACACTAAATACATACATACATACATACATACATACATACATACATACATACATACATACATACATATAACAGATGAGTGGAAGTGAACTAAAAAACTAGCTTCAGTCCTTTTGACAGACTCTGTAATTACACATTCTATATAATGTAAGGATTGACCCTATCTATGTTGAGCTATACTATATAATCATTGATTAAGTTTAAATTATTAACTCTGCATGTTTGGTACTAAGATTACTTCTAAACCACTTTATAAAGTTCCAGTTAGTATAAAATTTTCAGCTTCAATGGCCTCCTGCAACCCTCTGCCAGCCAAAATGGAGCTGTTTTCACTGGCAGGGGCACTGTGGGCCTTCGCTGTTTCCAGGGTGGCCCCCGGGGGACGGATTAAGCACCCTGTGGGGCACAACCAGACTCCGGGTGTTGAGTTTGACATCCCTGATCTATTTCATTGCTAACTATCCCATTCTTTATAATTTCTCAGTAAACGTTAGCAACTACTATCATTTTTTTTTTTTTTTTGCTTTACTCATTGTCTCCTCATTTATATTTCCTCTGAAGAATATGCAAGTCTATCCCAATGCACTTTTAAAAATAAAACTTTACCAATTAAATCCTTTTTCCATATGTGAGTTTCTTTGGTATTTATTTGCGACACTTACTGCAGTAAGCTAATTCTTTAAATTCGTCTTAGCTTTAAATAATATTTTTTTTACAAAAAAATGCCACTGCCCCATACAAGCTGATTGCAGTCCAGTTTTCCTGAACGAACACTTTTAAGAAAACCAAGTATGATGGACTGCAATAAATTCTTTTCACCAATGCTTCTGTCCATTTTGATAGATCGTGGCTTTTCAAGGTAAGTGAAATTCATGTCCAATTTCTTTGAAGAAGAAATATGAGAGAATAGAGATAAGTTTTTTTTTTTTTAAAAAAAGCTCAACTGATAGATCCAATTCATCCCACATCAGTCTTCCTGGAACAGAAAATGTCTTAAAAACCTTGATGAGAAAGTTATCCCCAAACAACACAGGGAATCACTGGATATTCCAGGAAAGACTCCACTGTGAAAAGAGCAGAGACAGCCAGTTAAAATAAGTGAAGATGGTAAGTTGCATTATCAACATCTGTTGACTATTGATAGTGTGTTTATTTTTGCAGTTGATCTTCGTCAATGAAATCTTTCCCATATAGGCTTTGAAAAGGCAGATTTGAAAATTCTGTTAAGAAATCAAAGGGACATTTACATGCTCTGGAACAGGGGTGTCAAACTCACAGCCTATGGGCCAGATACATGGCATGCTGCCCGCATTCACCCCTGGTTTAGCAATGGGGGAAAAAGTCATGATATGTTACGTGACAACAATATGACACTGAGTTTGACACCCCTGCTCTGGAGTCATTTCATTGATTTTATGCAAGTAATCTAAATAATAGAATAAGTGAGTTGGAAGTGACCTTGGAGATCTTCTAATCCAGCCCCCTGCTCAAACAGGAAACCCTATAGCATTTCAGACAGATGGTTGCCAATCTCTTCTTAAAACACTCCAGTGTTTGAGCACCTACAACTTCTGGAAGCAAGTTTTTCCACTGATTAATTGATTAACTGTTAGGAAATTTCTCCTTAGTTCTAGGTTGAATTGAGACAATCAGTAAATTCCATAGCTCTAGGTCAGTGGTTCGCAACCTGTAGTCCGGGACCCCTTTGGGGTGGTTAAACAACCCTTTCACAGGGGTCGCCTAAGACCATTGGAAAAGAGCCGAGGTGGCGCAGTGGTTAGGGTGCAGTACTGCAGGCCACTTCAGCTGACTGTTATCTGCAGTTCAGCGGTTCAAATCTCACCGGCTCAGGGTTGACTCAGCCTTCCATCCTTCTGAGGTGGGTGAAATGAGGACCCAGACTGTGGCGGCGATATGCTGACTCTGTAAACCGCTTAGAGAGGGCTGAAAGCCCTATGAAGCGGTATATAAGTCTAACTGCTATTGCTATTGCTATTGCTAAAACACATATTTTCAAGCCATGCCCACAGAACTGGTAGTAAAAAAATGAATTTCAACACTGACCTATCAGATATCCAGATTAGCAATCTAGCTAAAACTCCTGTATTAGTACAGCTTCCAAGTCAATACCAATACAGAGAGCCCAGAATTGTAAACCAAATTATCAATGCATGGAATATTGCAGTCTTGTTATCCGTCTCTAGGAATGAGCTAAGCAGTGAAGAGTGAGAATTAGAAGTAGCCACTTGTTCCTTTTCTCTTTTAATTTGTAGTCTCTCTGTTAGCCCATCATTACAGACACTCAACCAGAATTAAATATACAGGCACTAATGATGTAGCTATTGAAACAAGAATACAAATTCAATCTAGTGAAAAAGAACTTATACACCAATAAGAGAGATAATTTCCTATTCATATGAAATACGTCTGACTGTATTCAGTCTGGTAAAATTATATTTTCTTAATTTATTTCAGCTACCAATTATTTTAAGTTAAAAAGCTTTGTAAGAAAATGACACCAAAGGACAGTGATTTGTTGCCTGAGAGTATTTATATACCAGTCTCTTTAATTTTGAACAGATGTCTTACTGATGGCATAGTCCTCTTGTCTTCATTGCATCACATGTGAGAATCTACTTCCGTTGATTCCCATGCTGGATTATAGGAAATAAAAGTGGGCAAACAGAAGGATTGATCTTTACAACAGTAGCAACAAATAAAATGATATAATATTTTATATCATATTACAATATATTTTTTTCAAAACCCATAGTAGTAGAAATAATAGCAAATTTTTAAAAAAGTGCTAAGTATTTTATACATGGCTGCAGCAAATTGGCCCAGATTGTTTATAAAAAAGCGAGAGTGTGACAATAATGGCATATTGGAACCTATGTAAAAAAGTATGGTTTTGACATCCAAAAGTTAGAATGAATGTAATGTTTTTAAAAAATGGTTCTGACCATCGGTTAAAAATATATAAAACTTGCAGATTCAGAATGAATCACATTTAAAATACAACATACTGGATATCAGAGTAATTGAAAAAAGCCAGTTTTACTTACATTTATTTACATATAGAACAAATTTATATAGTCACCCAACTCACATACAGTGACTCTTTATAGATGTGATATTACTGAGTGATATCGGAATACTCAAAGAACTGGGAATATAATGCAAGAGGACTTTGCAAAGTGATTTGAGTTTTTTTGAGTCTAGTGGTCTAGATTTTTGCAACACAGATATGGTGGCTTCCTAGTTTTAGGAATGAAAGCAAATTAAGCTTTAAATGAAAAATGTACCCAGTCTTGATTTACTACTTGATTTACTCCAACTTTCCATTCAATGGAGTGCTTAAGACAATTAATAACATTTCAAAAGATAGAAAAATGCAAAACGAAGTAAAACGAGGATAATTTAAAGTACCACAATATCAAAGGCATTTGAAGGCAATTTAACAATGTTTGCAAGAAGCACATAATATATATTCAACATTGGCTCAGGTTTTCTGCTTGTCGAAACAAATACAAAATTTCCCTTTTCAGACAATGACTAGATTACCAAAGCTTTTAATAGTAAACTAAACATAAATATAAAAATAAAAATAAAGTAGAAATGCAGAGAGAGAGAGAGAGAGAGAGAGAGAGAGAGAGAGAGAGAAATGAAAAAGTAAGATTACAGTAAATAAAAAAGAAATATAGAAAAAATGACTTTTCCTTTCATCCCAATTGAGTACAATTTTATTAACTTTTCAGTTGTTCTTAAATTACAATAAATGAAAGACATCTTCTCATATGTTATCTCCTATGTATAAAGAAATTTGTAAAACATCATTATTTCAGTCTGCTAACAGCAATATTAAGAGTTTCTATGTGTAGCAACTTTTTCCACATCATTCTTGTAGCCTATCTTTTATAAATTCACTTTTAACTCAGTTTCAGTCTTGTCAGATAATGCTTCCTCCAATTATATAACATATTTTAAACACAGTCTCTCCATAGAAGCAGATGTCTCCATTGGCACTATAAAAATTAATTTCTGAATTAACTTTTCTTTTCCCTTCCTCTTTTATCACACCAAACTGAGTCTCATAGAGATGGATGGATGGATGGATGGATGGATGGATGACAGACAGACAGACAGACAGACAGACAGACAGACAGACATAGAGGTGTGTGCCTTCAATTAATTTTTGACTGCTGACTGACTGGACAAGTCCTTCCAGTTTTCTTAGCAAGGTTTGCCTCCTTCCTATATCTGAGGAAAAGCAATCAGGTTACTTCAGAACGAAAACCACCCAGCTGACTTTGTACCTCAAGCAGGATTAGAACTCACAAACTTCCAGTTTTAAGCCTGATGCTTTAATCATTGCACCAAATTGATGCAGAAGATAGAAGGAAGTAATAATAAGAATATCCAGAGAGGAAAAATTTTAAAGGTATTGTTGTGTGCTGAAAAATACCTACCCAATCTCTTTTATGACATGCTTTGAAGTTCTAAATAACAAAATGACATTGGATCTAATTTAAAGTGAGCAAAAGATTCCATCACATTATAGCAAAAGGGAGAATGACAAAATGATAGGCAATTTGGCAAGTTCTTTTGGAGAGAGGCAGACTTGATCTTTATTAAGCTTTCAGTATGAGCTGGAAGAAAAAAAATGTTTCTTTCCTCCCCTCCTTCTGTTGCTCATATGATGGATTTGAGAAAGTGATGGAAAGTATAAGGTGTGAACGTTTTTAAAGCAAGGGCTGGCAACCATATTCAGCCTGAAGGAAAAATTAATGCTTTTGAATGTATTGGGGACTCCATTCCTAATGAAAGGAAAGCTGTTCTCAAAAGTGTTTCTGGCAGCTAACAGAGAACATCATCAATGCATCTCATTTCAATTCTTCTCTACATTCTTCATGCATTTCTCTCTCTCTCTCTCTCTCTCTCTCCCTCCCTCCCTCTCTCTCTCTCTCTCTCTCTCTCTCTCTCTCTCTGCAATATCAATTAATCAATTAATTTTTCAATTAGACACTTGACAAATATGCTTTATTACATTGGTAATAATTTCCCATTATGTATATAAACTTTAATTTTATAAAGCTAATTTATAATGAACCAATTTCCCTTTTAATCCCAAAGATCATTGTCATTATTTTACTCAAATAAACCAATATTGATGATGATATCAAAATCAGCATGATGATGATGATCATCTTCATCATCTGTGATATTGTCCAGCAGTCCTAAAGTATTAAAGCTCTTTCCAATATATGTGTGTGTGTGTGTGTGTGTTACAAATGTGTATTTGGGTATATCTGTATATATCTGTATATATATCTGTCACAAATCTGACTCTAAACACTGCACTGGGAGTAACATTCTCAGTTGCAGCTGGGCCTTTGTGTTTTTGTAGTTGTAGTTTTGTGTTTTTGAGGTAAATAAGTCCTCAGTCTCTAGGATGTAGAATGGACCAACATGGATCTATATTTTATAACACTGTAAATTTCACTATGTTCTAATTCACATTCAACTGGACAATTTGTGGAAAGAGCACAAAAAAGATGGGATTGAAATCATAAAATTTGTCAATAAGTCAAACATGCAATATTTTATCAGTCTGTTTAAGGTTGTGGGGCCACTCAATCTATTTCTTTAGGTGGCTCCAGAAAGTTCAGGAATTACCAAATGCTTATTTTTTAGAGTTATTGTTTTCAGTATATTGCTTTTATATCATCCAATGCTAGGTGTCTTAATTATAGAATTTATTAACAAAAGCAGGAAGGCAGGTGTAATGAAAGGGGTCAAATCTATAGCAATTTCAAAGGCTAAATTCTGGAAGAACAATATTGAATGACTTATAGAGAAAGAGAGATACTAATTGGCTATTTCATAAACTTTAAATTTTCACAGTTCTTTTCAGATTATATTGTTGATGAAACTTGGTACTCAGTAAATGTTAAGGGGATTTAACATTTTGTTTTGCTCAGAAGAGTGGGCTAATCATTCAACTAATATAGAGACTCTATTTAAGCCACACTGCTCTATAAATCATCTCTGTTTGATTTTTCAGAAGTATTTCATATTGGAGAACACTCATGGAACATTTTCTCCAAACTTTATATTCATGGTTATATGCATATAGAAAAAACAATGCATGGCTCTTTAAAATGTCCAAATGTTTAATAATAATAGTAAGAAGAAGAAGAACTTATATCCTGTGATGATATCTTTAACACTATCGAACAAGACACTTGCCTGTCACAGGTCCTTGGGAAGGACTTGATAGGTGAGCAAAAATGCCAAATCCAATCTAAACACGTGACTGACTGAGCTACCTAATAATAAATTTCTGAGCCTTGTGAGATCTTCCAATAGTGCCAGGTTTCCATTAAAAATCTTGTACTGAATTAGCAATAGCAATAGCAGTTAGACTTATATACCGCTTCATAGGGCTTTCAGCCCTCTCTAAGCGGTTTACAGAGTCAGCATATCGCCCCCAACAACAATCCGGGTCCTCATTTTACCCACCTCGGAAGGAGGGAAGGCTGAGTCAACCTTGAGCCGGTGAGATTAGAACCACTGAACTGCAGATAACAGTCAGCTGAAGTGGCCTGCAGTACTGCACCCTAACCACTGCGCCACCTCGGCTCTATAATATCTATAATATTTAGGCTATTGGTTTTCTTTTCTTGGTCTTTTATCATGTTAGTGCAAATTTGCATTGCACATGATCACTCTATTTTGCTTGCCCCTTAAAAAAGCGTATTGGATGCTAAACATATTCCTATACAGAGACCTTTTGTATGGAAATCCTAAGGAATTCAACTATAAGAATTTCACAGGGAATTCTGACCAGGAGAAGAAGGAGTCACTGTGCTCCAGAAGTCCTTCACATAAACATGAAGCAGATTCCATGACATTTTTAACAATATATGACTATGAAATGGAAGACCAAATAGCTTCAGTGACCCGTATACAGCCCATATACAGTGGCCATCTGTCCATAGTGATCTTTGAGCTCAGTACAATGTACACTCTCCCAGATGGCTGATTACCCTTTTAATTGTTTGAAAGCTTCCAGCTTTCTTTCCATTACTTATTATTGTGAATGAATGACCCACATATGAATATGAAACCATGCAACAATGCTTTGTTTTTCATGCTGGTGAATGTTTTGCATTGACCGATTATGTATAATCGAGTCATAAATGGAGAAGCTATTTTATACCCTGTGTTGGGCCATATGGCAGAAGAAAGAAGAAAGTGAATCAAATGCATTTGTTAAATGTATCATCATTCCATGTGTAGCATCTTTTCCTAGCTTTCTTCCCCTTAATATTTGCTACCTCTCTCCCTCTACCTATTTTATTGTTCTTATATGATTTCTTCTTGCACATAAGTTTAAAAGCAAGTACAATTTTGTAAGACTTTACAACTGAGAACAGAGAATGGATTCACTCCCACAGGAATGTTTGGGGTCATTGTCCACAAAGTCTTGAGTTTAGCCTTTCACCTGACACATTACAAAGGAGGAAGTTTAAATTAAACCTTATTCTAAAAATAGCTGAAGTGAATGGCATTTAGAAGTCAATCAAGTCAACTCTTAATTATTCATCAAAACAAGCCTTAAATGCTGCATTTACATATCTGAACACTTATTACATTATCCCTTTCCAATTTTTTTTTACTTTCCTATCTCTGTTAACCTCACCATCAATGTTATTTATATTATGATGTAAAGCTTCTGGTAACAACTTTATAATAAGCCAAGTAAGGATAACCTGGGTATTTTTTTTCCTATGGCAGTTCCTGCACATTTGTCAAAATTATTAGCAGAAAAACTTTGTCCAAGGGAATGTGACTGCAGTTGTCCCCCAGCTATGTAGAACTTGGCATTTGGAATCATGTTCAAAGACATAATGATATTTCTAAAACAGAATTTGGATATTTAACATACTTCAAAGATTGTTCATCTAGAGTATCACCCTTATGAGCAGCACCAGAAACATGGCGAATTATCGATTATGAAAAGAACTCATCCTTCTTCCTTTTGTCTTTCCCCTCTTTCTATAACATGATATTTTTATTTTCTACATATACACATTTGCATGTTTAGACCAAAGAGGTATCCCCAGTTATGGTGACTGCATTAACAAATGTTTGTCATGCTGACACATCCTCAGTGATTACTTTATATCTTGTAGTGCTTCCAAGAATTTTCCAGTAATGTCTTTGGCCCTAACCATCCAGCAGGGGAAATGGGATTAGCTTAGAAAATGTAATTAAACTTAACTAAGAAATCTTGATTAATCAACCGTCTATAATATGATACTCCCCTATTGGGGCTGTAAGTCATCTGGTAGAGTGAGATCTTCAGGTTCCTGCAGAAGAACAGCATATTGGGAACCAATCTGAGCTCAGGGAATAAGATATTCCAATGGATGGGAGGTCCATTGGAATATCTGGCAAAGAGGTCTCTTCTTCTGGACCCCACTGATGGAATTCACATGTCAGGGTTCCAAATATCATCCAAAATAAAATCAGAATCCGAGGCAAAGGATTCCTCAAAGTTCCAATTTATCAAAAGAGCCATGTTGGCACATCTGGGAAAACCCCAATCTGAAAGCTTTCCGGTTTTCCCACCCAGTTTAAAGTTCAAGACCCTTCCCCAACACCCACAAGTTTATCACATGGTCCAATTATGCCATGAAGACAGATTCCTCCAATCCAGATCCAGCCAGGTGCAGAGACTAAGTCGGCCTTGACTTTCTAAGAAGAATGTTATTATGGCTACATATCACCCAACTCTATCTAATTTCCCCCTCCCAGTTTCCCAGGATAAAAAGTGTGGCAGGCCTGAAGTCCCCCCCCCAAAAAAAAGATGGCTTGCAGGCATGACAGTACAGTAATATAATATTACTAATAATAATCATAATCTACCCTTTTTATAATATCTCCTTGCTCAGTATCATGCAAGGTATTGAAACAGTTAATCAAGTTTTCTCTAAAGGTTCATCAGGAAACTGATTTGCTATCGGAGATTGTTTGCTCAGTTTTCTCAAGAATAGTGGTGGTAGAATGTCCTTGGAGTTACTTACCTATAGGTTGCAGCAATTACATTTTAACGTAAAAGCACTCTTATTGCCAGGATGGATTATTAATGAACTATCTCCCACTGTGTGAAATATAGATAGCGGGAAGACCTCAAATTTGCTCAAAAATGTTACATTTTCAACAATATGCTGGCGATAGTAGGATGTTTAAATGTTAGAAGGATTTGTTGGAAGCCATTCAACACTTTGCAAATCAATCAGTTGGCTTTCACTGCAAAAGCTGACTGAGGGAGAAAATAGCTGGACTTCTGGATCCCTGTTTTTATTTACTCTGTTGTTTTGGATTTGTAGAATGATGCTCAATGCCATGTCAGGTCTTATAGGTAACAACCAGCACTTTAAACTGCACTTGGAATCAAACTGGCAACCCGTGCAGCTTGTGAAGCAGAGGTGTTACGTGGGCATATCAATTTAACAAAATGTTCACTGTTGCTCATTCAATTGCATTGTGGACCAATTGAAGTTTCTAGGTGGTCTTCAAGAGCAGCCTCGCATAGAGCACATTGCCATATTCAAGCCACAAAGTGATTTAAGTCTTGATTGACTGTATGAATGGAATCCTAATGTAGGAAAGGATGCAAACTCGTGCAATAGAGGTTGTCGGCATCTACTGAGATTTCTTCATGCAGAAGAGATGACTCCAGGGAGATTAGCAGACTACAGACTAATCTTGAAGGGGAAAGTGTGATCTTGAAATAGAATATGTCCCAATCTGAGTACCCCAAACACTGACAGCATTCAGTCTTGGTTGGATTGGAGGAAGATAATGATGGTGACAATGATGATGATGATAACAATGATGATGATGATGATGATTTAAATTTATGTGACACCCATCTGCCAGTGTCTGTAGTTGAGGTGGCAGGCTGAACCAAAATAGGCCTCAAGCCTGAACCAAACTAGGATTTCATGATATTAGGCTTTAACTGTTCATATAGAAATTGCAAGGTTTGCTTTTAGGACATGGTGCGGTTAGACATGGGTTAGAAGGAAGTCTGCACATAAAATATGCTGAAGCGAAGCATCTATTTTAGCCTATTTGCTGGCTTGGCTGTTAATCTGTTTAGTAGACACATATTGTTAGTTCCTCAAATTACATGCTATGTCTGTCCATTGGCTGATCTATGTATTATGATATCCTGTAGACATAATATTGCTGTAACTCAAGGGCAAATCTTTAGGGGTGTTTCCAAAACTAACAGATGGCTTTAGCTGAAAGCGATAAACTATATAAGGAATTTCCTGACTTTCACTCATTGTCAGGCCATTCTTCTGAACCTGCGCAATAAACATTTCCTTCTCTGAAGAGCTGGCTTTTGTGTCCAGTCTTTTCTACAACATAGTGGTTGTAGTGAGCCAAGGTGGCGCAGTGGTTAAATGCAGCACTGCAGGCTACTGCTAGATCAGCAGTTCGGCTGTTCAAATCTCACCGGCTCAGGGTTGACTCAGCCTTCCATCCTTCCGAGGTGGGTGAAATGAGGACCCGGATTGTTGTTGGGGGGCAATATGCTGACTCTGTAAACCGCTTAGAGAGGCCTGAAAGGCCTATGAAGCGGTATATAAGTCTACTGCTATTGCTATTTTGAAATTGTTAAAACATTTAAAACCAAGGGAATGGCAAAAAGAAAAAGATAGCAAAAATTACCAAACTGCATGGGAACAAAGAAAAAAAAAAACCAAGCCCCAAAATCTAAAAGGGTCTTGAACTTGGAAAAACCTAGGTGAAGCGCCAGATCTATAGGATCCTTTGAAATACCTGTAGAGTGTGCGTGTGTGTGTGTGGGGGGGGGCATCTGTTCAGATCTTGGGAAAAACCTGTTTCCAGAGGTGAAGCTGTTGTGATACAAGCATTGCTCTTTTATGTTCTGCTTTTGACATTCTGGCGAAAGCCTTTGATCCTACAGATGCTGCTCTCTGCATCTGATTTTGGGTAAGAAGATTTATCAGTGAGTGGCACTCTTGTTTTTTCTGACTTGACTCTGCCCATACAGCAAGATTAAATTCCAGTTAGCATATCATGCATCTTCATCTTGCATTTCTCAATTGATTCTGATGTTGTGCATCTGATAACGTCCTGGTATAAGAGCTGGGATTACGTGGCGTGAAGCAGGCTTTGACAGCAAATGTTCATTTTCCAGCATTACAGTCACTCATGAGTACATTCTTTTTTTTTGATGTTGCATTCATCATCTTCTGACATTGTCTCAATATCTTCAATATCTTTTTCCATTGCATTTGCAGCAAATACATACATTAAATAACATTAAAGTTTACTAGAAGTCCATTAACTCTAATAGATATGAACCTACTGTTTATTATGTTATAGCTAAGCATATTCTTGTCATCTCCTTTTTGCATATCTTTGCCAATACATTTGTGGGGAGGGGGGGGCTGGATGAATGCTCTGATACATTTTCCATTTTCCCAATCATAGCAGTAATTCTCTGGAGAATATAAAAATTGAATAACATCCTTTTCAATTGGTATGTTAAGCTTAGAATTAGCAAACCAACCAGGTCAAGTTAAACGCAAATCTTAAATTACAATGCAAGCAAATAATTACCATTGTATTCCTACCCATTAAAAAAAAAAAGAAAAACGGATTCAGAAATATTCTAAACTTAGATGTCTTAGAGGTACTTGTCCTTGTCTAAGAATATATAAAATTCTGTCTTGGACTTTATTTTTTAAACATAATATAACCTGATCCAGCCCAATAACTGCATTTGCACAGAAACCAGCATCTTTGATTGAAAAAGTGAATTAAATTATCATGTTTGCGACAGCTGTGCAGTGTAAATTTGGGGAAGAACTGGGTTCATAACAATATGTACTACATTTGGTTTAGCTGTATCACAATACAACATATATTAGTGAAGATAGCATAGAAAAAAATAATAGTTATATGAAAAAATATAAATTACAACATAATTCACTTATATTATATAAATTTAAGGTAATACCACATACACTTTAGAAATAAAAAACCCCATATAATAGTTAAAAAAAATAAGAAATCTTGTGTTGCTGAAAAGACACAATAGAATAAAAGTGAGTGCATGTATACTGAACATCAGCTTTTCACAGGAACCCATACTGTATGCTGTGTTATCAAGATGAAAATCTATCATGTTAGCATGACAGCATTAGCCATAAGGTCTCACTAAAAATGCCTTTCCAATAAGATGGAATTATTAGCCGAGGTGGCGCAGTGGTTAAATGCAGCACTGCAGGCTACTTCAGCTGACTGCAGTTCTGCAGTTCGGCTGTTCAAATCTCACCGGCTCAAGGTTGACTCAGCCTTCCATCCTTCCGAGGTGGGTAAAATGAGGACCCGGATTGTTGTTGGGGGCGATATGCTGACTCTGTAAACCGCTTAGAGAGGGCTGAAAGCCCTATGAAGCGGTAATATAAGTCTAACTGCTATTGCTATCATGTCTCCCCCTAGTCCTTCTTTTCATTAACTAGAGCCGAGGAGAGAGCCGAGGTGGCGCAGTGGTTAGAGTGCAGCACTGCAGGCTACTTCAGCTGACTGTTATCTGCAGTTCGGCTGTTCAAATCTCACCGGCTCAGGGTGACTCAGCCTTCCATCCTTCCGAGGTGGGTGAAATGAGGACCCGGATTGTTGTTGGGGGCGATATGCTGACTCTGTAAACCGCTTAGAGAGGGCTGAAAGCCCTATGAAGCGGTATATAAGTCTAACGCTATTGCTATTGCTAACTGCTATTATGTACTATAGCAATAGCTCCAAAACTGGGTTATACATTGCTATACAAGAGCCAAGGTGGCGCAGTGGTTAAATGCAGCACTGCAGGCTACTGCTAGATCAGCAGTTCAGCGGTTCAAATCTCACCCGGCTCAGGGTTGACTCAGCTTCCATCCTTCTGAGGTGGGTAAAATGAGGACCCAGATTGTTGGGGGCAATATGCTGACTCTCTGTAAACCGCTTAGAGAGGGCTGAAAGCCCTATGAAGCGGTATATAAGTCTACTGCTATTGCTATATTGCTATTGCTATACATTGCTGATAGCAAATATTTGATAAGTTATTGTTCTGAATCAACTATAAATGATTCCAGAATTAATTATTCTTATTTATTCAACCCAAAGTTTAATTTCAGATGTAGCACATATCAAATTTATTTTAAAGTAAGAATTTTCAGTAGCCTCTTACTAAATTTATGCAGCCAGCTTTGCCTATTTCCCACTCCTAATAACAAAGCAAGAGAGTTCCTTGTTAGGATGGCTAGGGCAGACTTATGGTGTATCAGCCATTTGATGAATGAAGAGGCCCCTTCCACTTTGCCCATCTCTCATGTAAGGCTAAACATTTGTAGCGATTTTGAAGATGGTTCTGAGAGTCACAAGAAGCATTTGGGACTCTAGAACAACCATTTTCTGCTTGACAATATAATTGTATTTCAGTAGCCTGTCAATGGCTTTGATATGACAGAATTGAAATGAATAGAAATGGATCTGAGAAATTCCTAAATATTGTCTTATTTTCCCTTCTGGAACCCTCCCATGTTGATACAACCTATTGTAGAAGTTCTCAATTATTTTTCTCTCTTTTTTCATTTAAACGTTGTATATACCCTTCTCCCATCCACCATTTGACTTAATCAGCCTTTTTTTCTCTTTCCTTTTTCATCCTGGTTTATTGCATTTTCAAAAAAAAAAGTTTTGTTTTGCCATTTTATTTTATTTGCCAAGTCCTCATTTTCTATCAGGTTCAATTTATGTTTTTGCAGTTCCATCAATTTTTTTTACTTTTTTATTTGTGGGTTTTTCTGCAGCTCCATCTCCAAACTTTGTACTCTGATTCCAACTTCTTTGAGTTTGTCTGTTCTGTCCCTTCTTTTTCCCTAAGGATGTCATTGCAAGGCCATGATAGAGGGGCAAAAACATTTTGCCCTCATAGTAGCATTTCCTACAGTGCCAAAGTATATCTAGTCCTACAGAGTTGTAACGGCTTTGGGTGATTTTTGCCAAGAGCACTTCCTGATAATGATCAATGATCAGAAAATGAAAGTGAAAGGTTTTGCTACAAACCCCCCCCCCCCAAAAAAAAAGATGTAAATGGACAGTCAAAGAAAAGAAAATCTAATATTTAATATCAAATATTTCAGCATGCTGCTGTAGAATACTGGTCCCTGGAAGGCCCATATTAATTATTCCGTGGCACGACAAAACCGTGCTCCACTAAAGCGCGCCCGATTAAACCGCGTTGCTGACGTCATCAGCAGGGCAACAACAGCGGACCCGCGGAGAAAAAAAGGGCGCTTTAATAGCGCTTTGAAAGCAAGCCGATTCAAGTTAAGGTAAGGGTTAGGGTTAGGGTTAGGGTTAGGTTTAGGTTAGGTTTAGGGTTAGGTTAGGTTAAGGGTTAGGGTTAGGTTTTAGCGTTAGGGGGGTTAGGTTTAGGTTTAGGGGTAATTTTAGCTTTAGCGTTTACAGCGTGCTTTTTTCATCGTGCTGTGATGACGTCAGCTACGCGGTTTCGTCGAGCGCGGTTTAGTCGACACGGTTTTGTGGTGGAACCAATTATCACATGAGCCCAAAGAGAACAGAAGCCTTCAAGCAATTCAGATAAGGAGTAGGGTACTGCCACGAACAGCTCTGAAACTTTTTATTGCAAGCCCATCTCAAATATTTCACAGAGATTATACAAACCAAGTTCTTCTAAGCATCCAGATGCTGTGCCTGATGTGTCCCACAGAATGGAAGCTGGCCAACCAAAAGTCAAAGTGAGGGCTGGACTTTTAATTTTCTCCATTGGCTTAGATGCCATTACTTTCTATTAACACTCATTCCCTTAGTCTTTACAGATTTTGTCTTCCAATTTTCTTGGCAATGAGCCATAGGGGGGAAACTCATCCACCATGGGGTGTCATTAGAACAATTCTGCCTGTTGGATTGCACCCAAGCTAAAATACAATTAGAGAGAAGGGAATATCAGAATGAATGTCAGCAGCATCCCAGCACACATTAGAACTCACATAATGCAGCCTAGAAGGAAATCAGGCAGGTATCAAATGATCCTAATTTATCCTGTCCAACAAAGAGCTTTCTTTTTTGGGAAACTAGGCTCAATGTACTTCTTTCTTCTATGCTTATGGAAGATTTGCTAAATATTTGTCAAAGAACTTAATGTATGGAGTCATTGAAATATCACATATGTGCTATTCTACTGTCCATATTATTAGAACATTCATCAGAATCACAGAGAGAGAGAGGGGGGGGGAGGGAGAGAGAGAGAGAGAGAATGTACATGAAAACAAAAGTATGCCTTGTAGGTTTTTTTCTTGTATAACAGGAAACCACACAGTATGTATAATCTATCTAAGTTCTGTGTGGTGGCAGTGAAAATTCATAAAGAGATAGTCAGTAGACTGGATACGGGCAAATTCACTTAAAATCCTCTTTTATTTGTTGCCACTATTTGTGTTTTACATTGAATATTTTTCCTCTATTGAAACAATGCTAGTCCAATTTCTCATCCTAGGACCACAATAATAAGCTTCCCCCACTTCACTGACAGGTTCATGCTAATAGTTTTATTTCTAAGTTTTACTCTAGTCTAAGTGGTAGTCTTTTTTGTCTACTGTACTTGGATCTGGTATTCTCTGTTTTGTATTTGTGTATTTTATTGTTGCCCCATTACTTTATTGTTTTTTTTCTTATTATATTATGCTGGTGATTGATTTATTAATATTCCAGATGAAGCCCCTGAGCAAGGTCATCTGCCAGCATAACACAATGGCTAAGGTAATCAGTCACCAGAGCTTGCCTCTCTCATACGGACCCTAAGCTGCATGAATGGAATGAATGAATGAAACGTGGTGAAAGGTAACAAGACTAAAGAGAAATGTCGTGCTATCAAGAGGGAGGTTTTTTAGCTGTTACATGGTGAAGAACTGAAAGCTGAAGTACGTTGGAGAATGTAAATAGAATTCAAAGCTTGGAACTCTTCCCCCCCCCCCCCCCAAAAAAAAAAGTCCTGCACTTATTTTTCCGTCCAATGGCTGAAGATCCCAGAGGCGAAGAAAGGAGGAAAAATACGCCAAAGAACTATAAAAGAAAGAAGAAGTGGCAAATCTCTTCTCTACAAACTGGATAAGTAACTGAAATGGAGGCAAATAATTACTGCCAAAGTTTTAGACTTTGGGTGAATTCCTTCTTGGACTTTTGGGTGAATTCCTTCAATCATCTTGGCAAGATTTCGGAGTAGTTTGCCATTGCCCTCCTTTCTAGGGTGAGAGAAGTGACTGGCTGAAGGTCAGTGATGTGGCTTGATGCCTACGGTAGGTCTAGAACACTCAAAAGTTTATAGCTTGGTGCGTTAACCACTAATCTGACACTCTATTAATGAAGTGGAAGTGATGAAATATTCATGTGGAAGATGGGATGATTAGAAGTAACAAAATAAGCACCTTATTAATAGGTGGAGAAAATAAAAGTAGGGAAAAAGTCAAACAATGAAAGGAGCATAATATTTATGAAAAGTAAGACTCCTTGAATTTCAGAAGTGCATCTTGGAAAAAAAGATTTTTTGTAATTCACTGTAAACAATACCTCTTTCAATAGCTGTCAGTTCTTTCTACCAGGCCTTTAATATTATAGGCGTGGTTTGCCTGACGTGTTGCCATTTGCAAAACAAGTGTAACCAGCATGCTCATCATATCCAGTTTTACAATCTGAATATTTATGAAAAAAAGGAAGTATCGATCATCATAAATGAATCATTTAACCAGCATTCAGCAAAATCATTTCAGTTTTAAATCACCGGTTTGTTGATTTCAACTGCAGTCTAAAATATATACTATACGATTCAAACGTTTCACCCTTTGTGATAAAATTGACATTCTAATGTCGAATGTCCTTGTGTCTATACACCTTTTAAGAAGCATGCTTTATTTCAGATAAAGTGCAGCTAAAAGTGAGCTGCATACTTCCAAAGTATCATTCAAAACCTTTTTTCTTATACTGAATGACAGAACAGTGACGTTAAGGGGATTTTTAAAGGGTTAGAGTTTCGAAAGGTCTGAAGCTAAACTATACCTTTTGCATCCTCTGAAACAGATGAAACTTTGAAACTAATCCATACAGTGATGCCAATCAAGTGAGGACTGCATCACCTCCTGCCCAAGAGAAGTCACACAGTAATTCATATGCAGTGCCTCTCTGTTCTTTCATTCAACTATTGGTAATTAAAACCCAATTTATATCTCAAGTGGAGCCTTATGTTGTCACTTCTGGGAATACCCAAAGCTGGTGGCAAGGTTTTTGATCTTTTTGGAATTGCATATAGGCTCTCCATTCATGAATTTAAATTGAAACATGCACAGCTCTCACTGCAAGTTGATTCGAGCTTGTTGGTATATGATTCCTACCAGATCATGTGTTGCTGAGGACTCCAATTCCCAGAATTCATCAGCCATGTTGGCTGGAGAATTCTGGGAGTTGAAGTCCACAAGTCTTAAAGTTAGGTTGTTTTATTGCATACATACATTTAGCTTGGTGGTTTTATTGCACACCTTATGTGCTAGTCACCATCATATCAATCAATATCAACATCATCACCACTAGCACTGATGATGCTACCTAGTTTGGGTAATGAAAGGATGAATCTACCCCTTCCACATATGACTACATAAGAATATTTTCAACAATTGGATTCATTGGAATCCCGATACTCAGATTCACAAGTTTCTTGAGTAGGTTTGTCAGATTGTTTGTCAAAATCAAGGCATGTCAGTTGGACGATGCAATTCCAAGGATCTGCTCCACCATGAATCAAACTGAGCATCCATTTTAACCTGCTTGCAGCTAATTACAGAACTCGTATATCATTTTGCTCTGTACCGGTGGTTAAAAGAATCTTTCAGCTTTGGTGATTATGGTAATACTAGTGTGTCTTGGAAGAATTACCCATACGTGCCACAGATTCTTTTGAAGTGAAAGGATTATTTAAGTATCCGTGTCCTAATGGGAAATCTTAAGCTCTACTTAGCAAAGATAATGCACAATGGTAAAAGAGATTCTAGTAAATTACCGTTATTTGGATGACCGAACATTTAAATTTAAATTCCTTGTTGTAAGGTATAGTAAAATCAAAGTGCTACAATTGTGGCAACTAAATGTTAGTTCTTTGGAAAAGGATATGGCTTTCTACCTATCTGTACTCTGCTCAACCAAGTAGAGAATGGATGTGTCCTGTATGGCGCCCTGTATACTATAATAATTTTTTTCATAAAGATAATGAAATATTCTGAGGATCTCATTTTCCCTAAAGGCATCCCACAAATGACATGGTCAAAACAATCAAAAGCATTAGGTAAGGAAACCAGTGGATACCAATAGCAATAGCAATAGACTTATATACGCTTTCAGCCCTCTCTAAGCGGTTTACAGAGTCAGCAATATCGACCCCCAACAATCCGGGGTGCTCATTTTATCCACCTCGGAAGGATGGAAGGCTGAGTCGACCTTGAGCGGTGAGATTTGAACCGTCCGAACTGCTGAACTGCAGTCAGTGAAGTAGCCTGCAGTGCTGCATTTAACCGCTGCGCACTCGACTGTGCCACGCATGGGCAAGTCACCCTCTTTTAGCCCTAGAAGGAGGCAGTGACAAACCACTTCCAAAACTGTTGCCAACAAAACTATATGAAGTTTAGTCAGACAAGACTGACTAGAAAGCAGTATATACACACAACACAACACAAACCATAGAGACATTTTAAGTTGTAGATATTTTCAGAGATTCTGAATTAAAATATCTCAATTCTGATATGGAGTACTCCCTGTACTTTTCTATAAAGCATAGACATGGATGCCTTCACAAATATATACACAAGAGGTTGTCTGTTTTGAGAAACTTCTTAGGAAGAAATGTCTATTAAAACATTATGCTGATTTGAAAAAAAAAAAACACAAAGCACCTGAATATTTTATTTGCACAGACACAAAATCAGTATCTAATATCATAAGAAATTGTTCTTATGTAGTTCCTTTTTTTAAAAAAAGTACCGTTACTTTTTGAATCTAAGCCCTTTTGCTTGAAATATAAAGCATGTGTTTCATATACTTAAGTAGCTTCCATTTGAAAGGAAGGAACAAGCTTATTAATAATAGGCTGAACTCCAAACTGATGGGAATATCAATACTGGACTAGAGTTTATCACATAAATCCAAGCCCATAAAGCCTTATGTGAGAATCGGAAGTAGATACATTTTATACCCATGTATGTGAAAGCAACACATTGACTGGCTATTATAGCCATTAGTAAAGTGATCATCAAAGAAACTCAAATGGGGAAAATGCACAAAGTAGTAAACTCTATCTTCTCTCTCGCTCCTTCCCTCTCCCGTCAATTCATAGATTTTATGAATTATAGATTTAAATTATTGCCAGAGATAGTTCATTTTCAGATCTTGACCTAAAGGCAGGAATGGTATTCACTTACTTTCCCTACGGTTCAAAGATGTGAGAGTGTGGATCCGCAAATGCACTCAGCCCTCTGTGCATGAACTTTGGCTTGAAAACATGCCTACATGGGAAGTCATAGATCTGGGGTGGGTGGTCAGGCCCACCTGTGATTTCCACTAGCAGTTGGGGCAAAACGGTCTGAACCGGCAGAATACCACCTCTGCTAAAGGTGACATGAAGAGGAAGAATCATTCTGTAACTAGCAAGAAATATTTTTTTAACCACTTGAGTTCACAGCAATTCCCTGGCAATCAATCATGCTGACCTTCCAGGCTGTTCCCATCACAGCAAGCAGGAAGAAGCAACACCAAAGGATACATCATTGCCTTTTGCTGAAAGGACCGTGACCCAAAATACCCAGAACATGTAGCTCATGTGAACCTTTCCCTAAGATTCTTCCTTCAGTCCTCTTGGAGAGGTCCAGGAAATTTTAAAACAAGTTTATTTTTTATTAAAAGACCCACACTTCATATGCGTTTGCATATCATGGAAGTTAGTCACATGAGGGGGAAGAGATGTTCCCTCCCCTTCCCTTATGCACCAGACCTTCTTATATAGTTCAAGCCACCATTGCTTACACTCGACCCTAAATACATTAGAAATTTAGAATTGATGGATTTCTTTGATTTTAAGGCAGAAAGAGAAATCTCGGAGGCTCATCCTGCATGGTTCAGGAAGGAACAGACTGCCAAACACCTTGGAGTGATAAGTCAGCATTCAGCACTGGTGGTTGATTTTCAGCCATCAAGAAGCCTGACTCATGACCCTAATGAGAGTGCTCGGCTCCAAATCACTTCCCAGTTAAAGAGGGCCTTTGCAGTTGAAAATTACCTCCTCAGTAGATATTTTTTTTTCCTACCTAAATAAAGCTTCTCTTAAAACAGTCTTAGGTTATGCCCTGATGTTCTAAGCCCAGTCTAACAATGGGACTCTGGGCCCTTGCATTATTTTAACTGGCATTAAACTTAATAAGTAGCAATAGCAATAGCAGTTAGACTTATATACCGCTTCATAGGGCTTTCAGCACCTCTCTAACGGTTTACAGAGTCAGCATATCGCCCCCCACCAACAATCCGGGTCCTCATTTCACCCACCTCGGAAGGATGGAAGGCTGAGTCAATCTTTGAGCCGGTGAGATTTGAACAGCCGAACTGCAGATAACAGTCAGCTGAAGTGCCTGCAGTACAGCACTCTAACCACTGCTCCACCTCGGCTCCTACTATAATAAGTGATGAAAAACTAAAGTCAAGTGCGGCAGTGAAAAAGTAATTAAGGGAAGGATAGCTAAGGGAACGATTTGTGTGGTGACCCCCTTCGCTTGGGGACCAAATGACCTGCATACTTTGCTTAATGGTTTAATCCAGGGCTGCCTCCACATTGAACAGTATCAACTGTAGACTTACTACAGATCTTCTCCTCGTGGTGTGCCTGTTTCTGTGTCTCTGTGGCTGAATCTCATAACTGATAACTATGATTATATAGTTATCATCTGTGAGTTACAGGCAACAGATTTTTGTTTTCTCTGCAGATCTTTTCGAGCTAATTTATAATTTCTCAGTTCTAGCGCTATCTGTGTACTGATTTATGATCAAGCTAATGCAACAGTTGGAAACGTGTTAATCATTTCCTGCCTAGTTCACAATTAGTATTCTGTACTTCATATAATTTGCCCCATACCCTAATAATTACTTTGGGATGAATACAAATCAAACTCTAAACTGTTTTTTTTTTAACCCACTGCATTAAATATGATGTTAGAATCATTCCAAATCAGATGTCCTGTGAAGTAAAATTCTTCCATTTTCCTCTTTAGGAGAAAGATGATATTGTGCTCGCTTGTCACAGTATTGTTGTTTGGAAAATGTAGACAGAAAATTAGGCAATAATATTGTGGTTTAAATGGGATGCTGTGGCTCAGGGCTAAGACACTGAGCTTGTCGAACAGAAAGGTCGGCAGTTGGCAGTTCAAACCCCTTGTGCCGCGTAACGGAGTGAGCTCCCGGTGACTTGTCCCAGCTTCTGCCAACCTAGCAGTTGAAAGCACGTAGAAATGCAAGTAGGAAAAATACGGCACCACCTTTGGTGGGAAGGGAACAGCGTTCAATGTCTTCCCACCCCTCCCCTTTTTGAATTGTGAGCCGCCCTGAGTCCCCCCAGGGAAAGGGCGGCATACAAATAAAGGAAATTCAATTCAATTCAATTCAATTCAATGTGCCTTCAGCGTTTAGTCATGCTGGCCACATGACCATGGAGACATCTTCAGCTTTGAAACGGATATGAGCACTGGCCCTTAGAGTTGGGAACACATGTGCAAGGGGAACCTTTATCTTTCACTTATGTGGTTTAGATGTGTTTTTAACGCTAAACAATTTCAAAAATATATGTGTTTTATTACTATAAAGTACTTCACAGAATGTTTTAGTATATTTGTTTTAGTTTTTTTGTGTTCAAGTTTCTTACACTCTTTCCTTTTTAACTTTCAGTTTAGGGAATATAGTACATTCCCCATGAACCAAACTTTTAAGAGAGTCTTTGCCAAGCAGATAAATATCCCTGAAATCCTTTCTCCATTGGGTGAGTGGTTCAGAGGAAGTATTTCAGAGTGTTCAATAGAACTGTGGAATAGCACGTGGGATTTTCTGGAGCCCCTGGTTTGTATTCCTATTAGCCTTTTAATATATTGCTTCTGTAGGAAGACAATGACCATGTGGCACTCTGGACACCCATCTCACCCTTTGGCATCCACTCTAAACAATTCAGGCCTGGATTCCTTCAACTGACTGTAAACCTACAATTAACAAACAGAGAACCACTTAAGCCTTTCCATCTATATTGACACATGAGTGGAAAATGACTCATCTCTCCGGAAACCAGATGATCTTGATAAATCAAATCAATAATGCCATTCTCTAACACTAGACCTCTCACCCAAATCCTGGTTCCAGACCCCTCATAAATCCCAGTAGTAGAGAAGATTAACACCATCTTCAGGGCAGGAGATAGCTTTTCCTCCCCAGTCTTCATAAATCTATAAAATTCAATTCATATTGAATTCTGAACGCCAGTAGCCATTTAATTGATTGTTTCTCTTCATCTTCTCCTGCACTAGGTGAGTGAAAGCAGGAGATTATTTTCTTTTCTTCCATACACACCGCACATTCCAAACTGAACGAAATGAAATGGTGCTTCCTTGAACGAAGAAGTACTTGAAAATCACTGGCATGATATAGCTGATCTAATTGTTTAAAAAAAAAACTGAAATGTTACCTTGATATGATTTATCTGGGGTGTGCCACAAACAATTAACACTACTAAATAGCTTATTTCACCCAGGAACTTAAGAAAACAGACTTAATACACATCTTCTTTGGGGGCTCAGGAACATAGCAGCATAATTTAATCTAAAGATAAAACTCTCCACGTTTTGCTGGTATGTTGAAGACCATTAATGTTTTATGGTGCAACTTTGCATAATAGATCCAGGATGCTATCAAACGAATGATTAAAACAAATTCCTCTTATTTTCAAGAATACAATGCTACAGATTCAAGAACAAAATGTGGAATGACCAGCTTACTGCCAGAGGGAAAAAAAATATAACTCTGGCTAACCCATTATCCAAATCTGAGACTTTATTATTCTCTACATGACGTTCCCAGAACCATGGATATTATTTTTCTACTAGTCTCTCCAGATTAAAAAAAAATTGAAAGAAGAGGAACAAAACCCAACATGATGCAAATGCAGGCCACTTTTTGGCATCTGAATCTATTAATATGGTGCTTGCTTTGAATTTTCATTTATTTGGCTCATCCATCAAATTTGGGGCTTCTGAAAACAACTGTAGTTTTCCCTATCTAAATCGGAGTGGGAGAAAAGACTTAATTATTTATGGTGTAGGTGGCATTATCTGAAAGCACACTTGAAAATATTGTGACTAGTTATGCAAAATAGAAAAGGAATGGATAAAACATAGACTCAAGACTCCTAAACCGATGAAAAAAATAAAACAACTGTGAATGTGATGCACAACAGGGGATTGGAGTGTGGGATACATACAGAGAAGGCATTTGCAAAATGATCAAAGATCCTGTTTTGCACATCCAGGCAATTTCTCCTCTCAATAGGTTGGTGCTGGTGTTTCAAGGACCTTGAGATGTATCACAGAAGACATTTCTGCTAGCCTTTCTCCCAAAATGAGGGTTAAGAGATTATTCTCAAAAAAAAATAAAAAAATTACAGTGCTCTCAACAGGATTTTGGTGCCTCGGTGATCTGAATGAAAACCTCTCTTTGTAAATGTTCCTCTGAATGTTCCTCACAATCTTAGAAATAACAGAGTAAAAAAAAAAAGGAAGTTAAAATTTTAAACCAACTTTGAATAGGACCCTGAAAGCTACAAGATCCAATTTTAATTGGAATAATCATTAAATCAATCTCGGGCTCTGGCAAGAGGCCTATTATCTCAACTTGCAAAAAGGATAAGGTCATTCAAGAATGAAGAGATGAAAATTTACAAATATTTTATTCAGCCTCACATATGTTCTTCATATGCATACATATAAACATACACATATATATTCTTAATTTTAGCATGGTGACCTCTAAAAGAAACAGTTGAAATACAGTTTTGATCATTTTTAGTTTAATAACAAATATATATATTTGGTCTCAGCCTGAATATGGTGAGTGAGACTTAGCCGAAAAGTTGCCAACCTCAAGACAACCTCAATCTTACACGGGAAAACACCCGAATACAACAAGACCAGCATACCTACACCCGTGAAAATCTACGATAACACACACACAAACGTGTGTGTGTGGTGTGTGTGTGTGTGTGTGTATGTATGTATGTATGTATGTGTATATAGGTATGCCCAAATATGGGAGGAAGCATACTGCTTTCCTTTCTCTGTCTATCGGCTCATCACAAGAGACCATCCAGACAGAAAGCCATTATTTTTACTTCCTCATGGGTTGTGACATAATACGTATCTATTCCCTGGCTCAGCTGATAAAGCAGGAGAGCCTGCGGCTTAGTGGCTAACACAACAAGCCTAATATGTAAGTCAGCACAGGTTCAAATCCCAGTAAGGGTATGGCTAGCTGATGAGAGCTAAATAGCTTGAAATAGATCTATACTAGTCTCTCTTTATTTATTTATCAGCGCGCGCATGCACACAACACACACACACAAATGATCATTTCTGTAGCAAACTGGCATTATTTTCATTGGGTGGTATATGTCTGTTGTCTTTTACTATCATTCCATTCAAGACCTGAGAGAATGAATCACAATGGATCCTATCACTGTAATGTTGCCTATAACAAAGAAAGTGGCACATATACAGAGCTTCAAAAACACATTGCAATGCTGGAATTACCCAAAGCGATAAATGCATCAGATCATATAATGGTGAGAAAGGAAGGAAGGAAGGAAGGAAGGAAGGAAGGCTGTACTGGGCTGTAAGAATCTTTAAGGTCTGTCTGAGTGTCAAAATATTTAATCCAACTATTTACTTTCTGGATGCCAAGGTCAAATGAACAACAGCACACTTTTTATATCAAGTACTAATTTACAAAACAACATTGTTTTCAAACAGGAATCAGAATCACTATGACGGAGATCAAAATGACACAGGAGGGCAATAAAATTGTATTTATCTTATAAGTGCAATATCTCTTTTTCTCATTTATACATCTACATTTTTGGAATAGATCTCCAAGAAAATCTGGATTTTATTTTGGTGTCTGCCATTTACATGTCCTTATTTAATATTCAAATTTATATACCATCTATATGTCCATAGTACATTTACTATGGTCAGCTTTCGTTTGAGACACTTTTGTCAGAGAGGGAGAATGGTCCCATGGTAGCAGAACCTAGATCAACCTAGGTCATCTTTCAGAGCTATTTCCTTACCTAAATGGAGAAATAAAAGAACCACAGGTGGGTAAAAAAGCAGAGGGAGTGGGAGTGAGTTCCAACTTCCTGCTGGCTTCCCCACTAATATTGCTTGTGGGAAGTAGGGAGTGTCATAAATCACTCATTTCATTCCCCTGGGAGTCATGGGTTCCAGTTTTTGTAAATTTTCCCATGTGAGTTACCTTGTTTCAACAGTTGTTTCCCTATACCTGCTAATTTTGCCCCTTGAAAGTGACAGATACTGTATGAAAGTTTTAGTACGGTGTAGATATAAGGTGGATGCACCAACACACTTCAAAAGCAGAAAAGGGGTTTCAAAAGCAAAAATCTAGAAGAAGATTTACATTCCTGTGTGTATTCCCTTATACACACTCATTCTTTAGATGTTTTCAACTCCTTAGATGCTCAAAACACCTAGTAGACATATAGACACATCTTACATGGAACCCTGCAGGGAGAATGCAATCAAAGGGTTCTTACCTCAGCACTGTGAACTTATGTTAACTAATTTGCATGGATAGCTACTTAGATTTCAGATCAAACTCAAGAAGAATTGTAAAAAACAAAGGACTGCTTTTGTAAACTCCCCCCCCCCCTGCTTGGAGATAGCTTCTTGAATCAGCTTCTGTTTAATTTTAATTGTGACTGCAACCTCCTGGATCCATTTCAATTGCATTCAGTGGCATGGAGAGACAACTTTGATACTTCGTTTGTTCTACTCAGAAGGCCCCCAGGAAGAACCCCACAGATAGAGCAGTTTAATTATAGCTCTTTCCATTCTTATTGCTCCATCTGAAATTGTATGGAGAGGCAAAAGGTATGTAGAACATATGCTTTGCAAATTAATGATCCCATATTTAATCTCTGGTATTTTTGAGGTATTTTTTTCCTGTCCAAAGTTCCCAAGTACCCATACCAATCCATAATTAAGAAGAAATTTCATATAAATTTGACTTTATTCAATGCACCCATTATTCCTATGAAATAACACTTTGTAGTTCCAAAATTGTCTTAATTTTTGATTAAGAACAACTCCTTTTCCCCACATCCCCTTTACTGGATATCAAGAATCCTACATTGGATGGTCCTTGATAAGACAATTAGGGTCCTATTAAAATATAATCCATGCTGTCTAAAAACATTTTTACTTAGCAGCTTTTCCACAAAGCATTCATGGTTGTTAGCATACGTACAGTTTTTTTTTCTATGTTATTATCACAAATGAGTTCAATAATCACTCTAAAGTCACCATAGCGAATGAAAGATTTGAAATAGATTTTTTCTTAATCTGATACAAAAAGTTAATAGTAGAGACAAGGAAGAGGCTTTCCTAAATGCTTCCTCTGGAATTTAAACTGGACTAATATTGAAAGATTGAAGAAATCCAGTAATTGAAATCTTCCTTCTGAAATGGACTGAAATTCACTTTTTTTTTCTTTTTAGCAACTTTGAAATGTGAACGTCCTGAAATCTGAACATTTTTTTTTCCAGTCTCTTTTCATAAGGAAAATACCTAGATGGAAAATGGTAATGAAGGCTTGTGCACGACAGCTTTCACTTTGAAACATAGTAAATGGCTTTAACAGGTTTTCCCCATTAAGATGTCTCAAGAAAGAAATGCTAAGTGTTTAGGTTTTTTAATCTCATTTATATCTGCTACAACGGTATGCAGATTCTTTGCAGCTCACAATTTAAAAGGAAAACAACAATAAGAATGAATCTTTTATAAAATAAAACTGACCATCGGAATAGCTAAACCTAAAGTTGAAACAATGAGCCAGTTTGGTATAGCACAGTGGTTCCCAAACTTGTCAACTTTAAGACTTGTGGACTTCAACTTCTAGAATTCTCCAGCCAGCTCTGCAGAGCTGGCTGGAGAATTCTAGAAGTTGAAGTCCACAAGTCTTAAAGTTGACAAGTTTGGGAACCACTGGTATAGCATATAAGGCAATTGGCTAGAATCTGGAGTGCAGAAAATCAGCCACCCTTTGGACTGTGCAGCAACTGGAGTTTTGTCTACATCAAATCTTGTACTGTATTGTATGAGCTACAGCTAATGAAAAGCTATTCATCCCACCTCTTATAATGCGCCAGAGATAGAAAACTGTGACCTTGCCTACGTTGGTAAACTGTAAGCTCCAGCATTTTTAATCATTGGCCTACTAGCCAGAGATTTGGGAATTGAAGTCAGAGGGCTACAGGCCATGTATATCTGCAATAAAAAAGTACAATTTCCTAAGAATGATGATTCCTAATTTAAAATACAAAGGAAGAAAAATATTGACCTTAATTAAAAAAAATCTTAGTTTTCAAATATAACATGGCTGCACTTGGCTGATTAACCCACTAAAATCAGAGTTTTTAAGACTGCAGTCATATACTTACCTGGTCAAAAAAATTCCACTGAATGTGATGAAACTTATTTATGTGGAGTAAGACACACAGAGAGAAAGGAGGGGAGGGAAAGGGAGAGGGAGGGAGGGAGAGAGAGAGAGAGGGAGAGAGAGGGGAGGGAGAGAGAGAGAGAGATTTTACATTATAAAGTATTAACTTTGAAATATGCAAACATTTGTACTGACATTTTGCTTGGTCTGGGGAATATGACATATTTTAATCCTTCACTGCACCCAATCCTACAAGCTTTATTGGAAACAATTCTGTTGTTGTTGTTGTTGACCTTTGAAATTTTGGTTTGAAAGGTGACTAGCTTTTTGGTAAACAAGTGCTTAAGAACTAATCCCTGACAAAACTCTAATTTAAGGCCTCTTATTTATGAGTCCTGTGGATTTTAGCATTTACTTGTCCTTGAAATGTAGTTGTGTCTCTTTCTAAAAGAACAATTATTATGGAGGAATGGGTGGACAGTATAAAGATATGTAGCATATTTCCAGTTTTCATTTATCCTCAGAAATCCCCCTGAAAAGAATAGGAAATAATGAGAAAGGATAAAGAGGCTTTATATTTAATCTGCTTAAATATGTCCAGTGTGATCTTCATGATAGATGGGTTAATATGCAGCTACCTTAAATCGTAATTTCAAAACTATGAGAAAGTGATAATAAGAATAAAAAAATATGTAAGACCCAATTTCTGGCATGACTGATATCTGATTTTAGAAATTATTATGACGAAAGTTTTCTGATGTAGTGGCGATTCTACAGAGGTGCCAAAACTAATGATTACACCTAAGTTGGCAAGAACTTTATCTGCAACTTTGAAAGCTACAGAAATTCAAATAGGCAGGCATTGTCCAATAAAACATCTTTCAGATATGTTAGACTTGCAATTATCATTATCTCTCAAATACTTGTCACGTAATTATGTTGTCTGGCTGACGGAGTAAATAGGGGCTTATGCGATTTGCCATCCATTCCATCTGAGTCTCAGGTTAGGAAAGCTGATACAGATAGGTTTTTGACTTACAGCAGTTCATTTGTTTTTAAGTAGTTTTATTTTGTGTTTTTTTTAATCTTTTCTAACATTTTTAACTGTTTTTATGTAAGCCGCCCGGAGTCCTTCGGGATTGGGCGGCATACAAATCTATTAAAATTGATAAAATTGATAAATTGAAATTTAGTGATTGTTCAAAGTTAAAACGGCAGTGAAAAAAGTAACTTAGGACCAATTTTTACACTTACCACCATTGCAGTATCCCCAATGTCACACGATCAAAACTCAGAAGCTTGGCAACTGGTTCACATTTATGACAATTGCTGTGTCCCAGAAACTTTACTGAAACTTATATAGTGCCATTTCCTCCCTTTAGTTTTAAGAACATTTGGTGTAAGTTAACACAATAGTTTATAGACTAGTGTTATATATGAAAGAGGAGAATATGGCTTATCCCAAAAACTGTACTTTAGGATTTAACATAACAGGTAAACCCAGTTATGTCTTAACAAATCATAAAAGACATACAAAAACAACAACATTGCAAGAAAAATATGTGGAAGATCCACATGTGAGCAATGTATTTTCCAGCCTTTTATTTATTTATTTATAAATAATTATTTTTAAAATCTTGCAAGAATGTACAGTATATTGCAGCCATCTCTGATTGAATTTTATAGTCACTGCAAGGGATACTGGGTAACTGGTTCTAAAATCCAAGTGCTTTTCTTAGAAAGTTTCTGTCAGGATTCCAAGTAACACACCTCTCTTAGTCAGGGACTGGAGTAGGCTGGATATCATACTTCCTAATATTAGCGTGCACAATATAGTGGAGCAAAAGTTATCATCGAAGTTATCAACTTCAAATTAAATATTTGAATTGCGGAAACGTTTGTGCTTTTCAGAGCTGCCATTGTTTCTGCAATTAATATGAGGACATGATTTTTCCCTCCCTTTCCATTAGTTTATCATCTTCTTCTTCCATTTCGTATGCGAGAGTCATTTCTAATGCTGCCATTAGCTCTGAAGATTTACAGATTACTGTGTAATGCTTGCACTTTCACGAGAAGACATAAATGGTAGAATTATGATTAAAAGAAAGTGATTCATTATTGAAAAAAAAAAACGCTTCAGGAATTGCTACAAGGAGTTTCTTCTCATTCTGCATCTATTATAAATAAAATAAAAAATAGACCATTAATACATTATATCCAGGGTTCTTTCATAATTCCCAATTGTTAGGAATCTATGTAACGTATTAGAAAATTGCATCAGAAACTGCTAAGTAACAAAGTTTTGAATGGTAGATAATTAAGTATCAAGCCGAGGTGGCGCAGTGGTGAAATGCAGCACTGCAGGCTACTTCAGCTGACTGCTAGTTCGGCAGTTTGGCGGTTCAAATCCCACCAGGCTCAGGGTTGACTCAGCCTTCCATCCTTCCGAGGTGGGTAAAATGAGGAGCCGGATTGTTGTTGTTGGGGGCAATATGCTGACTCTGTAAACCGCTTAGAGAGGGCTGAAAGCCCTTATGAAGCGGTATATAAGTCTAACTGCTATTGCTAAGTAGGCATGCAGGAGACAGATACAGAGAAGGAGGGGGATTGAGAGAGACAGACCATTTTGAAGCCTTCTATTAGGCAAATTGTACTCAATGCAGTTGCAGTCACCAGCCTGACTGCGGAAACTGCTTTACTCTGTATATTATCAACAGTTTAATTATAGTGATAAATAACTGGATGTAAAAACGGAGGTCAGTTTCTCCAGTGACAAGAATAGTTAAATGACCCTGACAGAAATGGCTGAAAAGGTGTAAGTAACTATAATGGCATAGTAACACAGTATGTTGAAGGCTAACATTGTATATACTAAATCACTGTCTCCAATGATGAAATAAGTGGATATTTAGAAGTCCTTCTGTCGCTGGGTTCATAGAAGTGAATAGAGAATTTATTAAATAAGTGGCTATGCCATGGGTCAGGTTCTTAGTAATTCCATTATCTCCTAAAAACACGCTTTATTTTACAGACAAATCAGTGGGTATAGAAATTATTGGATTCATTGACGTATCTCAGAACATTTAAATAATGATGCATAATTCTATGTAATTAGAGAGATTTTATAGGATTGTAGAAAGCTGGTGAAATAAGACACAAAATGTTGAAATGCAGAATCCTCAGATTCAGTCCTGTTCTCTTTAAGGAGTTTCATCTCCTCTCCTCACCTCTGCCCTTCCCTCTCTCTCTCTCCTCTCCTGTCCCACTCTCTTCTTCCTCCTCCTTCTCTTCTCCCCCTCTTATCTCTTCTCCCCCCCTCTCCTTTTTTGCTCTTGCACTGAAAAATAATCAGCATCCCATGTTGCAGCTCTTACTATTCCTTCTCATTGTAGTTTTACAATAAAGTAGAATTAGCTACACTTGTTATGATTCCTATCTGGTTCACCCCACAAGACTGACATAATATTGCAAATCTGAAAGCACAATTATCTCCCAACCTCCTATCCCACACAGCCCAAGAAACTAGGAAAGGTTTCTTCTGAGGCTCTTGCCCCATTCACTGTCCATCGAGGGGCTATGCTGTCATTTATCTGACCATTCCCTTGGCAATGTCTCTTTGCCCAGTCTCCAAGATCTTTCTCAATTACATTACAGATCCAAAGCAATTTTCAACAGTTTATTCTCCACTGACATATTTTCCCTCTGCACAGGACTGTCCTGCTTTTATAATTCTGCACACAGCCTTTATGAAAAGTAAGGCTAAGTGGAAACAGGTGTGCTTCCCTACCTCACCCCAACCCTGCACAAGGATCACTTTACATCTACCTTTTAGACTGATAATTTGCTAATCTGTGTTCAAGAGCATAGTAGCCCTTATAAATGATATACAAAGCAGCCTGGGGGAAATGACTACTTTTGCAGTTGTGACTTTAATACAATAGTATCCACAAGGAATCTAGTTTTGGTTGTCACAGTGTAAAAAAAAAGATGTGGAGATGCTAGAAAGAGTGCAGAGAAGAGCAACAAAGATGATTAGGGGACTGGAGGCTAAAACATATGAAGAATGGCTGCAGGAACTGGGTATGTCTCTAGTTTAATGAAAAGAAGGACTAGGGGAGACATGATAGCAGTCTTCCAACATCTCAGGTGCTGCCACAAAGAAGAGGGAGTCAAGCTATTCTCCAAGGCACCTGAGGGTAGGACAAGACACAATGGTGGAAATTAATCAAGGAGGGACTAGAACTAAGGAGAAGTTCCTGACAGTTAGAACAACTAATCAGTGAAACAACTTGCCTCCAGAAGTTGTGAATGCTCCAACACTGGAAGTATTTAAGAAGACATTGGATAGCCCTTTGTCTGAAGTGGTGTAGGGTTTCTTGCCTAGGCAGGGGTTGGATTAGAAGACCTCCAGGTCCCTTCTAACTCTGTTATTCTGTTTTCTGTTTTCTGTAAGTGTGAGCAAATAGCAGAAGCTCCGTTTTGTATAGTGTCTTAAAATAAATAATGTTTCACTACCATAAGAAGATTGGGAAGAGGTCACAGACAAGATATATCTTTTATTGGGTTAAGCGAAGGAAGATCATGCTGTGCAAAAGGAAAGCTTTAGCTTTGAGTTTTTAAACATGTAAGACATGAAAGATTTATATCCAGTATTAAATGATTAACTGGTATAAATAGCAATAATTTGGGGGGGGGAGTTAATATGTGAATATGCATTGTTTTAGTTATTATATTTACCTTGTGAGTTTATCTAAAATGTTGAATGTCACATTTCCAAAATATGGGCCTAAGACATTCCATGCTCAATAATTCTACATTCTTTCTGCTGCTAACTTTGGTTCAGTCACTCAGGCATAGAGTATTTGATTTTACTATTTTCTAGTGCATCCTTTCTCTGAGAGATTCAAAGCAGTACCAACATAACCCCTATTGGCTCAACTTCTCAGTAGTCTTATATCTTCCTCAAATTCAACATCATATGATTTTAAAGCAAAGTTTTTCAAACTTTTTGCAATCATGGGGCACTAAAACATTCAACAATGCAGACAAGCCAATAAAAAGAACAAATTCTATGTTTTAAGATTGTGGAATTTACATTGAATAAAATAATAAGCAGAATAGTGCTTCTGTAAGCCTCCCTTCTTTTCCATATATATATATATATATATATATATATATATATATTATATATAATATATATATATATATATATAATATATATATATATAGTATCAATCAGGAGCAGCAATTTTGTCTTCACTATCCAAAGTACATGTATGATATAAGAACAATAATTTTTAGCATTGTGGTGCTGGTCAAGAAACGTATTCCAGAGACACTTCAGAAACTTACGTGATTAAGGTTGTTGTTGTTGTTTTTTACTCTGCAACCTGGTTTAATTCTACTTTTAAGTATTCATCATTAAATTTCTTTATTGCAGCTTTCTTTTCGGCTTGATTGCATGAAATTACAGTTCCACTTAGGACAGCGCATGCCTTACAAACTGTAAGTGTGTTGAGATCTGTTTACTATTATCAGGTGTTTTGTTGTTGTTTTTCTTATTTTTGTTTGTTCATATTTCCATTTTAACCAGTACTGTGCCGAATCATTTTTCAAAGCCTGATCCCTTTTGTAAACCAACTGAATGATAATTATATTGGGAATAACAGATTTCCCAAGGTGGTGAGTGAGTTCTGGCGTGAACCCTAACTGGAAGTGAATGCAGGGAAATCATGGCAGATCATCCAGTGCAGAGGTGTCAAACTCCCGGCCCATGGATCAAATGTGTCATGCACTGGCCATGCCCACCCCTGGTTTGGTGAAGGGGGGAAACAGTCCCGATACATCACATGACACTGTAGTAACGATGTGAGTATGATACCCCCACATCACATTGGTAGTTCACTGTTGTGACTCAGCAGAAGTTTGCTGTGAGTTGAGTCGGGATGCAGGAATAACAGGAATGCAGCTGGGGCTCATTAGTGTGGTCTTCTGGAGATAAAAGGACGGATGGTGCCACACCCTGGTTGCAGAAGTCAACGTTCATCGGTTGTGGTTTGTTGGTGAGAGACACTTGGATAAGTGATTTGCTTTCTGTAACCCTGATTCAAAGAGACACTTGGAGAAGTGATTTGCTTTCTTTCTGTGCACCTGGTTTGGCCGTAAAAGATCTTTGTTTTTGCATTCTGTTATCTTCTTGCCAGAGACTTTATTTATGTTTATTTTGGGCTCGCAGCCAGTCTGAGCCAAGGACTGGTAAAGTTATTTCCTTTTAAGTCTGTCTGCCTGTCGTCTTTGAACGAGCGGAGAAGTGGGGACAGAACAGTTCACAATCCACAATCTGAGAAGTACTGCTTTAAACATTCCAGTATACTGGAGTATGTTCTGTTCAGAATAGAGAAATGTCTTTGGTTCAGCTATGCCTGCCTGTTAACCTTTTACTCCCTAATGCATTTGAAAATCAATAAACTGGTGCATAGTCAAGACTTCTAATGGAAAATGAAATCTGCTAAGGGCTTCAAATCTTCTCAACAGCAGAAGCTTTCTTCGGTGATTAGATATATACACGCACAGCATGTGAAGACCAAAAATACAGCAAAAAAAAAAAAAAAAAAAACACCCAATCAGATTAAGGGACAAGGAAATTGAAGAATACTTTAAAGGTAGTATAAGTATGTTCCAGTAATGGGTTCCCTCACCTTTGCAAGAACTTGAAAGTGACTGAAATAAGTTCTTATTTGGGATAAATGCTGTCTACATTTTAATCTCATTTAGGAGATCACATCAATCCAAAGTCAAGAGCAACACAAATGTAGGTCAGCTGCATTAAATCCATCCTGCAGGCACCTGTTGGAATAGCATGGTTACGCTGCTGCTATGGTATATTGCTGCTGTTATATATAATCACATACAGGGATTAAAAAAACACCATAGTGATCAGAACAGTATATACTACACTGATTCTGAAATCTTAAATGGAATGGGGAGTCTGTGACTGACTCACAAAATGAAAAAAAAGTACTGTTTGACATTCGAACCAGCTCTCCCCGGAAATCCGGACCACACCCACTCTGATGGCCTTCAAGAAAGCCGTAAAAACTTGGCTGTTCCGGCAGGCCTGGGGCTGTTGACCTCACTGTTGAGGTCCAGCCCCGATTAGAATGAATGTATGAGGGGTGTCTGTTGTTTTAAATTGTTTTGTCATTATGTGTTTTTTATATTTTTTTGTAAGCCGCCCGGAGTCCTTTGGGATTGGGCGGCATATAAAAACTCCAAATAAATAAATAATAAATAATAAATTGCAATTGGACTTACTTCTTTTTACAATTAAAAAAATCAGCAGTTTGTTAGAATCAGTTGGGAGATTCCCTTTACATTGTGCAAAATTTTAGGAATCTATCTATCAATGTATATCAGTTCTATATAAAAAAAACCAACAACATGTAAACGGTCACATGTAAGACCATATCAGCCAAATGTGGAAAACAAATCAACAAAAAATTTGTAGTGTTTGCACATAGACTGAATATATCTTTTTCTCAATATTGATTTATATTTGCCTTTTCTACACTGCACTTTTTTTAAAAAAAAAAAACAATACTTTCCTTTTTATAATTAGGTTAAACAAAAATGTACGGTAACACTAAAATTCACACCTATACAAAGGAATGCAAATGTACACACATATAAATTAATCTGAATATTTTTTATAGCTGTAGCTTAGTTTAGGGATATGATAGAAAGACCAGCATATGGACTACTGAGATTTGGAGAGCAGGGAACAAGACAATATATGTCATTAAATAATATATCTCTCTAATCTAGAACCTAACATTCCTTGGCTTTCTTTTGGTCTGGAGATTAACATTTAAAAAATGGCTTTCAGATCTAAAGCAGTACATTTCACTATACTGTCTAGGAATCTACCTTCTGTCTATTTTGTAGGTTAAGATCACTAAATTGCCTTTATTTGAAACACTGGCTCATTTACCAAGCATAATGTAAGATATTTAACATCAATTGCAAGAGTTCTTGGGCAGTCCTAAAGGTCATATGGAGTCTATACAAGTTAATCCGTGTCAATGGGAAGACATAAATAAAATGAAAAAATAGGCAATTAATAAACTTAATTATGAGCCAAGGTGGCGCAGTGGTTAATGCAGCACTGCAGGCTACTGCTAGATCAGCAGGTCAGCGGTTTCAAATCTCACCGCTCAGGGTTGACTCAGCCTTCCATCCTTCGAGGTAGGTAAATGAGGACCCAGATTGGTGGGGGCAATATGCTGACTCTCTGTAAACCGCTTAGAGAGGGGCTGAAAGCCCTATGAAGCGGTATATAAGTCTACTGCTAATTGCTATTGCTATTAATAATTATTAAAGCAACTTCAGTTCTTTTTCTGAGAAACTCCTCAATCTACTATCCCTCCATTCCAGTTGCTCTCCACAGTATGAGAATTTCCTTCTTCCCATCCTGCTTTTAACAACTTTCTGACTAAGCTCTCTAATCAATTGATTACTTTATGTTTGAAGTTAGATTCAATTTGGTCTAGCAAACTTCTCGGTATTAAGGAGTTGGGGATTTGGGTGGCTAGTTTGACTGGACAACAATTTAGCCATAAACTTTGAAGTTACCTGTAATGACTATAGTTCTTTCACATGTTGCTCCCCCTCCCCCAAGAAATCATTAAGTTGCATATTGTTATATGAAAACATATGCTTCTCACGTCATAAATGGTACCAACGAGAATGTATAATTCAATCAAGCCATTTCTGGCTTTATAGTCCCACTTGGGAGAAATGTTTCGTAAGGAGTTCTGTCACAAAAGTACAAGGATACTTCAAACTTATGACCATTTCACTTTAAAATCCATTTTCCTTGCCAATAGTAATATTATCCGGTCTGTTGTTCCTCTTTAATCTACTCCTGTCTCCTTTACAATCTCTGTGTTTATTTTGTTATAAATCCCCAAACAGAAGATTTTCAATCAGGCTTGGATGCATTGCAGTGATCTAATTAGATGAACTGCCAAATGTCTCTAAAACCAAACGAGGGAAAGAAAAGAGATCAGTCTTTGAATTATGGGAACTGTAGTTCTGGAGAGAATTAAATTGGAGAAAGTGATTGACAAGCATTTACATAATTATGATTCTCACAAATATATATATTTTTTCTGTTTTCCATATTAAGCTGTGATTTAATTTTAATAGGATGAAAATTGATTTGAAAATGTATTTAATTATGAACATTTGAGGATATAGATCTTCTGTTGCAGCCTTGGGAATATTTATGAACTTTTGCAAAATGTCAATAGCTCTACTTTGCAAACCATGAAGTCATGAAATAAAGTATATTTAAGAAATGCAGCCTAATTTAAGAAGTACAGTGCTATTGATTTACTTTATTCCAAATTATTTTAAGATTATGACCAACTTAAAATTCTGGTTTATATTAATAATCCAAAAACAATGTAATTAACATTTGTTAATATCAATGAACAGGTAAGATCTTTCAGAAATGCTTAATATTTTTTTCTACTATTTATTTCTAAAAATCTGGGACAGGGATCTGAATGTTGGAAAGAGGCTTTCATATATTTTTCATATAAACCGACTTTCCAAGATTGGAAGGGTTGTTTTTTTTGGGGGGAGACCCAGATATATGAAACACTCAGGATCTTAGTTCATCATTTCTACATCAGAACCTATCCCATCAATTTAGATTTTCTTAAGATTACTTCTAATCTTTAGGTAGCAGAGGATATTTGCTGTGTATGCAGAAGTTTGAGAAAGGACTTAAAACATCCTGTTCAAAATGACCTAGCGGTATGGAAAGTATACTTTCTGAGCTCTATGCTACACACAAACTCTCACCCAGCAGATGGCTTAAAAGGAAAGAGATTGTTAATTAGGTCTCAAGATACTGCAGAGCAATTAAAATGAGTGACCAAGGTTAAACAGCATTGTTAATCGCTTTGACATTGTTGATGTGAAGACGTGGAAGAAGTCCTTTTTAAGTAATAAATCTATAGGGAGACACAAAAAGGTGAAAAAGTTGCCAATAATGAAGTTTGCTTTCACTAGCAAAATAAATGAAGTTTGCTTTCATCGGTAGAAAACTAGCCAATGTATATGTATGTGTGGGTGGTGTGTGTGTGTGTGTGTGTGTGTGTGTATGTATGTATGTATGTATGTATGATTAGTATGTATGTGTTATATATATATATATATACTTAAGTCACAACCCCTGGTATGCCCAAGTGTGGGAGGAAGTCACACTTCCACTCTCTGTCATTAGGCTCGTCACAAGAGTCCATCCAGACAGAAACCCAATATTTTTACTGTGCCTTTGTTATATGTGTGTTTTTATGTGTGCTGATAAATAAATAAAGGAAGACTAGTATAGATCTATTTCAAGCTATTTAGCTCTCATCAGCTAGCCATATCCTTACAGGTTCGAATCCCAATATTTTTACTGTTGCCTTTGTTATATTGTGTTTTTATTTGTGCTGATAAATAAATAAAGGAGACTAGTATAGATCTATTTCAAGCTATTTAGCTCTCATCAGCTAGCCATATCCTTACAGGTCGAATCCCAGTAAGGATATGGCTAGCTGATGAGAGCTAAATAGCTTGAAATAGATCTATACTAGTCTTCCTTTATTTATTTATCAGCACAAATAAAAACACACACACACACACACACACACACACACACACACACACACACACACACACACACACACATATATATATATATATATATATATATATATATATATATACCCAAGTATGGAGGAAGGTCACACTTCCACTCTCTGTCATTAGGCTCGTCACAAGAGACCATCCAGACAGAAACCCAATATTTTTTACTGTTGCCTTTTTTGTTACATTTGTTATATTTATGCTGATAAATATATATATATATATTCCTTCCCTCCCATATTTGGGCATACCGGGTGCTTGACATAACACTTAATCATTTCTTTGGCTCAGCTGATAAGGGAGGAGAGCTTGTGGCTTAGAGGTCAATATAACTGCCTAATATGTAAAAAACAGCCCAGGTTTGAATCCCAGTATGGCTAGCTGATGAGAGCTAAATAGCTTGAAGTAGATCTATACTAGTCTCCCTTCATTTATTTATTAGCATGTATGTATGTATGTATGTATGTATGTATGTATGTAGTATGTATGTATGTATGTATGTATGTCTATGTCTAGACTTAATTTCTGGCTTTTAAAAAAAAAGCATGTGAATGCTGCTGCTTCTGTCTGACAATCTTTGGAGAGCAAGGAGTCTTGTGATTAGGGTAGGAAATTGCCCTATTCGGTCTTGTCCCCAGACCAGCCCATCAGAACTGTCAACTTTAAATAGCACATCAGGAGACAATTCTATATAATAGCAGGAGCCCAACCTTTGGCCATATTTCTCAGGTTAATTTACAGTTGTCCGAATGAGTTCACTTGTAAATTGTGTGTTTTTTATTCCCTTGCTGCCATTTTCTTTCTCACCTTCCCTTTGAATTCTTCATCAAGGCAGGCAGTATATATTTATGAGGTGGAAGTTGCTGAAAGAAATGTGCAGGCAGAGATGACACGATGCTTATTACTTTGCTTTCAGCAGTCCCCTCCTCACAGCTGTTCTGTGACCCATGAAGCTTCTCCGTTTGAGCAAGCATGAAGAGGGAGGGAAAAAAAGCTTGAGACTTGCTCCCAATGGATATTCATTTCCCTGTCATGCCTTTTACTTAGTCTAATTTCTGAAGACAGTTTAACAACTATGTCACTTACAACCATTATCCTGGAAATATCTGTTTTCTTTAGTCAAATAATTTTCTCCTCTGTTGCACAGTTAAAAAATAATAATATAAGAATTTTCTTATACACAGGGACACTTTGTCAATGTAAATCACCTTAACAGATAAAGATAAAAGCTTTTAAATCATTGCAGTCAAATGCTCTTTGAGTCAGGCTGGAGTAGGTACAGTAGCCTAAACCCTTAGGTTTTGAGCAAGCATTTGGGCTTGATAAACTATGTGACCTGTTCTGGCCCCCCTCCTTCGCTCATTTAAAGATGACAGGCAGACAGACTTAAAAGGAATAACTTATCAGTCCTCGGCTCAAACTGGCTGCGAGCCCAAAATAAACATAAATAAAGTCTCTGGCAAGAAGATAACAGAATGCAAAAACAAAGATCTCTTACGGCCAAACCAGGTGTACAGAAAGAAAGCAAATCACTTCTCCAAGTGTCTCTTTGAATCAGGGTTACAGAAAGCAAATCACTTATCCAAGTGCCTCTCACAAACAAAGCACGACCGATGAATGATGAACCATGAACGAACGATGAACATTGACTTCTGCAACCAGGGTGTGGCACCATCAGTGCTTTTATCTCCAGAAGACAACACTAACAAGCCCCAGCTGCATTGTTATTCCTGCATCCCGACTCGGGAAGCCTCCGGAGGGTGAAAAATGACCGGAAATCAATGCCAAAAATCAGTTGGCCAGCACATGCATGCACACTGGAGCTGACAGGGCAATGCCTCACGTGCCCTCAGAAATGGTTCCATGTGCCAAGGGCAAAACTTCTATCTGGAAAACTCTTCCTCTCCCTCTCCCTCTCTCCCTCCATCCCTCCCTCCCTCTCCCTCTATCCCTCCATCCCTCCCTCTCTGATGCTTGTCTTTGGCTGCTGCAGTAAACAGTAGCAACAGCCAGGGCCTCAGAACTAGCCTGGCAGCCCAAGAGCAAAATCCCAACATGATACAGTTTATCGTAGAAAAGTGATTGTTGTTTTTGGGGCTTGGTCAGCAGTGCATTATGCTCTGATCTGTGGTACCTAAATAATCCAATGGAAGGTAAGGTGATAGACTGATGTCTGTTTGGGACAACCACTCCCAAGATCTGGCTAGATTTGGCATCGACCTCTTATTCACTCATCTGTGTTCCAAGTGAGAAGTTGTTTCTGAGAACATGATATAATGATTTTGAGGAACATTTTTAAAAGATGAACCTCCTTTTGTTGAACCTATGGACAATTGGACAGCATAGTTCTTTCACTGACAACAGCTGGTCTACTGTCCAAATGTCCCTGACTCAGTTGAGTCAAGCAGAAGACACTCCTTGGAGCTCACAAAGACATGTTTGTTTATAAAGTTGTATAATATGTGGGTGGATTAAGACATGCAGCAGTGGTGGGATTCAATTTTTTTTTACTACCGATTCTGTGGGCGTGGCTTTGTGGGCGTGGTGTAGCTTTGTGGGCGTGGCTTTGTGGGCATGGCAGGGGAAGGATACTGCAAAATCCCCATTCCCTCCCACTGCGTCTGAGCAGTGTTTGTGACTGGGGTAGTCTTATTTCCTTCTCAATCTCAGCTCAGTTTACCACGTGAGTTTGTAAAAGAATGATAAAGATAGAAGGGAAACCTGCATGCACCATGTGATGTTGTGAGCAGGGTGCTTCTTCCTGATAAGTGAATTAATCTGAAGAAGGTGGACAGCTGAAGAAAGTCACAAGGAACACATGACTTGGGGTGTTAGGGGGGAGGGGGGACATATAGTATGTGCTAGATTTTAAAGTAACGTGACGGCACTTGTATACTGCTGCTCTTTAATTTCACTGTAAAAATAGGACAAGCTGAATATATTAATAGATTGTAGAAATACACGGAAGGGAGGAGTAGAGGGATAGAAGAAAGAGGGGTAGCGAGGGTGGGAGAGAGGACTGGAGGGAAGAGGAGAAGGAAGGGAGGGAGTGTACTGGGAGAGAGGAGTGGTAGAGGGGGAGGGGAAGTAGGGTAGAGGGGAATGATGGAGGGAAGAAGGGAAGTTGGAGGGGGGCGAAAGAAAGGGTGTATGGAGGGTCGAAGAGGTACATTGGGTTTCTATTTTGGGGGGTATTGTCGACAAGAGGAATGGCTGTGTTTATTGTTTAATGTTATATGGCCCCAGTTATGCACAGTATATATGTGACTGTACGAAAATGAAATGGAAAAATAAAAACACATTAAACAAGGAACACATGACTGACTAAATAGGAAGCCATTCCAACCAGTTTTCAGATCTTAACCAATTAGTGAAAGGAACTAGACTCTTTTCCCCCCACCAACTCCTTTCAAATTTAAGTAGTTCTGACAAAGCTTGCACTAAAATGCTTCCTAATTCCCTCTCTAGTTAATCAGTATTAGATTCTGTAACACACTTGGATAGGAAACTATCCCGAAACCTCAGGGCTGTAGAGTAGATGAAATAGTTGAAGAAAGATGCTGGAAGAAGGCAACAACAAACCTCTTCTATATTGTTGCCAAGGAAACCATATGAGTAAATCCATGAAATCACCATGAATAAAGCTCATCTTGAAGAAGACTTAGTCTTTTATAAACAGAATGATCTCTTCTTACTTTTGTTTTTTTTAAAAAAGAAATCTAAACTCACAAATGCATTTGCAAACGCATGAGATTACCAATACAGTAATATTTTTTTTTGGTTCTGTTATATGATTATATGATGCATATACAGTAGATTATATGATTCATACAGATTATATGATTCATATTTGCTTGATACAGGATAGTGGCTTATATTCTTGTTCATTCAGTGCTTGGAAGGATGGATGGACAGACAGGGGGAAATATAAACAAAGTGGAGAAATGGATAGATCATCTCACTTGTATGGGTTTCTCAGAAATCTTCCTTAAATTTAAAATGGTTGCTTTTGCAGACTTATTTGTGTGATTTAGATCTAAAAGCAAAGAAAAAAAATAGCTTCCTCTTCTGAAATAATTGATATTGATTGAGTCCCCACCTTAATGGAACCACCCATTTCACAGAAAGTACACCATTAATTTCTCCCCTTTCCTTTCACTCTCTAACACTTATTGTTCTATTTCTTCCTAAACTTCGCCAATCATGTAAATCATGAGCAGGGCAAATCAAGTTAAAAACTGGCCACACATAACATGTCAAGAAGAAGCAGAGTTGTGTCATTTCGTTCCCTCAGAGACCATGCCATGACTTTATAATGCCACATTTTGATGGGAAAACAAATCTATACAAGCCCTGGGAGGCTATTTTCCTGCTCCCAGAATGATGAGGTCGCATTGTTCATACAAAAATTACTGAAAAAATAACCATGGATATGAAAACCTATCATCTCCTGTCAAACTACCAGCCTTACTGTTCAAAACCCAGGGATGATGCTGTGACGGGATGAAGTCAGCTGCAGGCTTTAATATCAAAATACCACTACGAAAACATTGATGCCACCCCTACTGTTTTTTATTGCTTAAGGAAGCCACCAGAGTGCCGTTGGTTTAATGACAGACATATATATATATTAGGCTTGAGTGAAGTCTCAAACAGATGTCTTGTTCCGTTTGAGCCTCCAATGAAACATCCCTTTGATTCAGCTCTGCAAAGCTATGTCAGGAAAGCACAACACCTTGCTTTTCCATCTCATGATGCTACTTCACTTCAGCAATTATGCTCAAAATGCTCTGCAAAGTAAATTAGTGCCACATAGATCTAACACTTATAAGGCTGATTAATTGATTGATTGTGACTCATCCTGTTATTTTTGACTCCACATAGGCAGATTTTTTTCTCCAAGCTGATCTATCCCTATCCTGTCCGTACACTTGTTGCTACTATAATTGAGTCTGTCTACCTTCTACTAACCTGCCTCTTCTTCTCTTTCCTTCCACTCTTTCCAACATTAAAGTTTTCTGTAGAAGCTAGCTGGGTCCACATACTGGGTCCAAAGTAGGGTAATTTGATGGAAAGTTGTTTATCTTCTGGTGAGGAAAAGGAACATATGGGGATCAACAACAGCAGACATAACTATATCAGTCTCCTCCAATATAAATGCCATCCATATGCGCCAGACTTCGTTTCCCACAATTCCTAGTTGGCACACATCTAAGGCATGTGGTTTTATCTAAGTCCAGAATCACTAACAGTCATGTCTCAACACAGAGAAGGGTTCCCACTTTGTTTTCTGCCCATCTACTCTGTGTAATTGGGTTTAATTGCTATTTAAATTTTACTTGGTTCCCCATAATTAATAGAGAAATTGTGGAAAATTGATTACCTTAAGTCACAATACTACTCTTGGGAAGGAAGGGAGGAAAGAAAGAAGGAAGGAAGGAGGTGGCGCAGTGGTTAGGGTGCAGTACTGCAGGCCACTTCAGCTGACTGCTATCTGCATTTCAGCGGTTCAAATCTCACCGGCTCAAGGTTGACTCAGCCTTCCATCCTTCCAAGGTGGGTAAAATGAGGACCCAGACTGTGGGGGCGATATGCTGACTCTGTAAACCGCTTAGAGAGGGCTGAAAGCCCTGTGAAGCGGTATATAAGTCTAACTGCTATTGCTATTGCTAAGGAAGAAAAGAAAGAGGCATTAGAATATTAAGAGCAGCAATTATAACATAGATGAATAATTTTGATGTACCAATTCAAAATTAGTAAATTTTGCCATTTCTAAAAGTGTTTCTCCACATTAAAAAAAACCCATAATGAAGTCAATGGAGAAAAATGTACCAAATATTGTTTTGCCTTTGTGAAAGCAAACAGTGCAATATTGAGATCTTTCTTAGGGTTAGAATTAGGATATTTGGAGTATACTGTATATTTCTCTTCCTCTGAGCAATAACTTGTTTCAGTACCAATTATTCTTGATATAAATCTTTACTTGAATTCTGTTTCTTGACCAACAGGCAAGAAAACATTGACAGTTTTTTTCTTCTCTTTGTATGGTCATATATTTTCTTTATACATCTATTGAAAAAAAAAGCTATTTTTCAATTATTGAGATTGGGTTTAAAATAATTTAGACTGCCTACACTAACATAAGAGGTTTGTCAGTATTTTCTTCCAATATTACTCTAGCATGCTTTATGGAATTCCATTTATAAAAATGGACAGCAAATTATAATATCACAACGTAAATAGCTATAAGAAAATTTGAAATATTTGTGATAACACAGATAAAGAATGTATTTACCATATGCATCTTATATGTCAGGGTTTAATCATTGCCATGTAGTCAAAATACATATTTCCTATACTTTCTCTGCTCATTTATTTAGCAATTTTATATAGCTGCTCATACAAAATGAGACTTCAGGCTGCACGAAATACATAAAAACAACAAAATTCCTAAACACTAAAACAGAAACACAGAAAGAAATAAAAAACAGAAATAGCCAAAATAGTGAAAGAACAACAATAATAAAATCCACAAAGTACAATGAAAGCTTATGAATTCCTGAAAACTTGGTTTGATTGCCAATAAGCTACTGCGATCAACATTCTAATCACAGCCACATCTCTTTTAAAAGCAGAAATTGGCAGATTAATTGTGACATCACTTCTATATTGCCTTATCATTCAGTGCATGGAAGATGACAGATTGCCTTTCCTTTACTTTCAGGAGCAGATGGTTTACAAGGGTATATTAAGAAGTTGTAGTCATTAATGATTACTCAATTTATTTTGAGGCTTTCCCATGTGGAACAAGAAGATAAGTCTTTATGTGTGTTGCTGGATTCTTCATTAAACTAAGGGTAGGGTTTTCGGTGTAGGGTTTGTTTTCATTTGTATTGCTTTTTTCTGGGAAAAGAAAAAAAAACCTGTGTTCTTTAGACCTTTAGAGTCACTTCAGGGACTATGAATGCATTGCTCACCTGCCGCCTGCCAAATGTGTTTTTCATTGACAAGGCTGCTTTTAGTGTTGTGGAAATTCTACCCGTGAATGATAGTTGGTTTTATGAATCTCCTATTGTAGACCAAGCGGCTTGGTCATTTCAAATGATGCTCGGGTTTTAGTCAATCCTGTCCCAAATTAACAAACTTAGCTGTTAACTTGTTGACTTATTGAAATATTTCCTTTTAAGGAAATGCTGCCTCTATCACCTATCGTTTTCCATTCAGAAATCCTCATTCACAATCAGGTTTCATAACTTCAGTAGTACTTTCTAGTGAGAAGGAAGGGAGGGAGTGTACCGGGAGAGATGAGTGGTAGAGGGGGAGGGGAAGTAGGGTAGAGGGGAATGATGGAGGGAAGAAGGAAAGTTGGAGGGGGGCGAAAGAAAGAGTGTATGGACGGTCGAAGAGGTACATTGGGTTTCTATTTTGGGGGGTATTGTTGACAAGAGGAATGGCTGTGTTCATTGTTTAATGTTATATGGCCTCGGTTATGCACAGTATATATGTGACTGTACGAAATGAAAATGGAAAATAAAAACACATTTAGAATAATAATAAAAAAATAACTTTAGTAGTACTTTCTTGATTATCAATTGGAATGGGAAATCAATAGTAATAAGAGTAAAAATACATTCTAAAACTTCAATAACAAAAAATATAATATGGAATAAGGGAAATATTTATACATGCAATGTAGAAATGGTTGCCAATACATTTTGGGGTATGTCTTTTCTATGATAGCATTTTTCATTTTTGGAATATTTTTCTCATAAAATTGCAATGTTTTTCCTGCTGCTCTGTAGAATTACTGTAAAGTTGCTACTTTTGAATCCAAGAAAAAATGCTTGTGACTCGTGTTTAAAGTCTTCTAGATATTGCTTTTGGAACTAGTTCACCTATTCTTTGGTGACCACTTACAACCTTATTTCTTAGATTTATTCCAAGATTGCTTTGTTATAGTTATCTATATTTTCTCACTTCTCCCAGTGTTGAAGTAAATAGCTTAAGAAAATAAACATAACATAACAAGGTGCATATTTCATTTTATATCTTGTGGAACACTTTTTTTTACATTCACAGATTAAAACAGAAATGGATGATCCTCCCCCTCTTCTTTTAGTAAGATTTTTTTCCCCCAATAAATAATAATGGCATAAATGTGTAAAATTAACCATAACATCTAACTTGCAGTAAGAACTAGCAGTACAATTAAATATTAAAAGAGTTATCTGTAATATATCTCCAAAGTAATGTATCGCAAAAAAAAACATTAAGTTGCTTCGGAACATTCTCTATCTAGCCTAATCAAGTAAATATTCCATTTCAAATAAGGAGGCAGGGAAGGAAAATTAATTCTTTATATGTTTGCAAGGTACTAATGTAGCATAAAGAATGATGTTGGTGGAAAGATGGCCTTGGAAAAATACTTGCATATTACAATTTGCGGGCATTTATTTAGAAGGCAGCACAAGAGCTTAATCAAAGATGCAGGCATTTATTGTTTAGATATTATCTGATTTAATAGAAAAGTTTATCTTTGGAGCTGTCAGCCTCTGCTTCGCTTTCTTACTATCGGCTACCATAAGAAACAAGGAGGGTGGGAGCATGGTGATTGGGATGGGAACAAAGAGAGCCAAGGTGGCGCAGTGGTTAGAGTGCAGCACTGCAGGCTACTTTAGCTGACTGCTAGTTCGGCAGTTCGGCAGTTCAAATCTCACCAGCTCAGGGTTGACTCAGCCTTCCATCCTTCCGAGGTGGGTGAAATGAGGACCCGGATTGTTGTTGGGGGCGATATGCTGACTCTGTTAACCGCTTAGAGAGGGCTGAAAACCCTATGAAGCGCTATGAAGCGGTATATAAGTCTAACTGCTATTGCTATTGCTAAATGGTACAGGAGTGAATGGAAAAGGGAGTTTTCTTCTCACCATCTTCGGCGCACGGATGTAGCCGGTGTTTGGACTTGGTCAAGGCCAACCGTCCTGCATACCAATCTGATGATGCCTTTTGGCGATGCACCCCACATGACACCTAAGGGAGTTGCAGATTTGACAGTGGGGTGGTGTCATCGGAGGGAGGGGGCTAGGTTATCATGTATTGGTTTGCGCCTTCCTGGCTCAGATCTTGCTTTCACTTTCGCTGCTCTCTTTTCATAACCAGTAAAAAGATTTTAATTCCATAACAATGGAGTTAGGAGTTTTCTTTCTTGGTTATTGAGGGAGGTATGACTGAGAGGGGCTTTCATTTAACAGGAAGTTGGACTTTGCAGATTGACCGTTATCCTAGAAATGTAGAAATTTCTTTTACACAGAACATTAAAAATAAAAAAAATTGAAAGAAACCAGAAGTCTATCATCCATATTTTTACATCAATTATTTATTACAAGCTAGGACACCGCATTGGCTTTTCACATTTTTGTTGTTATGTGGATTTCTACTCCAAGATGCAGCAACGCAGATATGGATATGGATGTTGTTTTAGGTATTTTATCAAATGGATGAGTAGGAGATGAGCCTGAATGGCTTCCCAAAAGATTCAAGGACAGCCTTATCCAGATAGAATATTGCATTATTATAATTAGAAACCACTTCATTAGGTTCTTCCGTGTATTTCTTCAAAAAGAAATTCATATGACACTGTTCTGACAACCCCCCCTCCAGCCTGTGAGTAACACAGACACAGGCTTGGCTATTTGCCACTCTTTAATCACAGGAATTACAACTCCTTTGGTTGAAAGCCCAGACAACACTCCTATGCAAGAAGGTTTGCCAGCAACCCAAACCAAACTGAACGGAAATACAGAACAGATCAGAGTTCCTCAAGACTGTTACGAACGGTTGTGTCCTGCAAAAGGACCCCTCCCATTTTCTCACTTATATACTCTCTTGGGAGGGGCCAAGCCACAACCACCTGGGCTTGATTATCTCTTATGAGTCTGCCTCCGCAGCTTCTGCTTCCCTTTCTCCGCCCTCCTTTGCCTGGTGTCAGGAACAAACTGCCTTGAGTCCTCCCCATTGCTCCATGCCTCAGGCACCTCCTGGTGGCCAACCAGCCTCTCTAGTCCCTGCTCTGAGTCTGAACCCTGCCAGGGTCCTCCCCATCTTCCATAGCAGAATCATAGGGTTCCTCGCTCTCTGAGTCCATCAGCAGCTCAACCGGATCCTGCTGGGCCGCAACAGACACAAAGATCAAGGGCATCAGTATTTTCTTTCAAACAGTCTGAAATTCATATTGAAGGCTGAGCACTTAGAAAATGCACAAATTACATCTTTCTCTATCTCTCTAAGTTAGGTTTTGTACCTCATAAATCATTCTGTATGAAATGCAATTCCTGTAAGGATCAATTACCGCTATCTCAGAGAATGTATGATAAACAAACAAAAAGTGAATTTTCAAATAATTATAATGATTCAAATTGAGTCAAAGAACTCTAACATACTGTATGATCATTCTTTGGGCAGAGATATTAAGTTTTGCTCTGGTTTGGATAGTTCTGTTCTTGGCATATGGTGGTGGTGAACATTAGGTGGTGGCAAAACAGAATGTATTTTTTATATCTTTTTTCAAAAAAAAAAAAGAAGTGATTTGATAACGATCAAGAGCTGTATTGCTAAATTCATCTACAAAGATGGTAGAGGCTTATAAATTTACATTTCAAATTCTGAAAAGAATCAACCTGCTTCTTCTACTATTTTATAGTAGAGTTTATATGCTTATTGCTACATTACAAACACTGACAGAAATATATAATGCATATCATAAACAATGTGAGTTCTTCCGCAGAAAATTTAAAATGGCCAAACTCATTAAAAGTGTCATTTACATTCCTTAAAGAAGTTTGATAATCACTCTACTATTCCCAATGCATAGCTTAAAAGATATGAACTATAACCAGGGCTGGGTTCCTGCCAGTTCTAATCTCTTCTATAGAAGAAATTCTACAAATCTACCATGCTGTTTAGAACCGGTTCCAGCTCCCCCCACACCCGTGAGCACCACCCTTGCCCCGCCTGCCGCTCACTGATTGGCTGGCTCACCAATCGCCCCGCCCACCTCTAAGAGTCCTATCTAAACCTTAAAGTCTTAAAGCTGTCAAGTTTGAACACCCCTGGGTTTTTTTCTAAAGGGTTAGGGGTGCGAGGGTCTTGTAACTTGACAGCTTTAAGACTTGCACACTTCAATGCCAGAGTTCCTGAGCCAACATGACTGGAGGAGAAATTCTGGGAGTTGAAGTCCACAAGTCTTAAAGCTGTCAAGTTTGAACACCCCTGGGTTTGTTTTTTTTTTCCTAAAGGGTTAGGGCTGCAAGGGTCTTGTAACTTGACCGCTTGAAGACTTGCGTGCTTCAAATGCCAGTGTTTCTGAGCCAACATTTTGGTTGCTAAGCAAGAGCGTTGTTAAGTGAGTTTCACCACATTTTACAAGTTGGCCACGCCCACCCAGTCACATGGTCAGCAAGCCACTCCCACAAAGCAGGCCACACCTACAGAAGAGTTTCTAAAAAAATTTGAAACCCAGCACTCACTATATTCCACTATCTTTAAATAAATTTCAACAGTGAGAACTCTGGCAAAAGCCTAAATAAAGGTGAAAAGTATGATAGTTACAGTATTTATTACTTAAAAATTTGAACCCAGGGAAAAATTAAAAGGTTTTCATCTTTTAATGCTCTAAACTTGTAGCATTTCCCATATTAGATGCCATGAATTATAAAATCTTCTCGAAACTTACCTGCTACATTCAGTTTCGTATGAGTAATCAGTCCAAGGGTCATCTGATCATATAGTTTGTTATTCTTGGTCAATATAATAGAAGAAAATCTGACTCCAAATGATTCCTTACATCATCTTTATTTTGGCATTTTTCTCCCTGCATACCTTTCTCTAGGGAGAGATGGCCCTAAATAAATAATAATAATAAATAAATAAAGTAATAAGTAATAAATAATTAATCTTGGCCAAATTAAATCCAGTTATTGACAGGCAGCCATCAACAGAATATTGACAAGCAGAAATCAACCTCTGCTACTTGTTTCACTAAAGTAAATCTAGTTATTGCAGAGATTGGCACATTCAGGAAGCAAAAAAAAGGTCTGTTTCTCACCTTTTCCAGCAGTTTCAGGATCAATAATATAATCACTATTGACGAACTGAATGCATGGATTATTTTATTTGAATCTATGTAAATGCATGTATAAATTTCACATGCCAAGTCAGTGCAGATAAATTAGTCATCTAAATACCATATTTATATGCACATGCACAGATACAAGTACAAATTCTAAAAAGAAAAAGTCAATCCGAATAAATTAGCTTGTTTTGCAAGAAAATGTAGTTCATTCTTCATCTCTACATCATCCCTGGTGCTAATATAAATCTATGCAAATCTACTAGTTTATCCTGGACTTTTCTTTACACAATATATATATATATATATATATATATATATATATATATATATATATATGTGTGTGTGTGTGTGTGTGTGTGTGTGTGTGTGTGTGTGTGTGTGTGTGTGTGTGTGTGTTTTATTTGTGCTGATAAATAAATAAATATAAATGAATAAATATATATGTGTGTGTGTGTGTGTTTTCTGAGGTTTTCGCGGGTGTTAGTATGTAGGTCTTTGGTTATTCGGGTTTTCTCCCGCGTAAAATTGGAGGTGTCTTGGCGACGTTTAGACGAAGTCTCATTCGTCATCTTCAGGCTTCGTGCCTCCTGGAAGCACGAAGCCTGAAGATGACGAATGAGACTTTGTCAAAACGTCGCCAAGACACCTCCAATTTTACGCGGGAGAAAACCCGAATAACCAAAGACCTATACATATGTATGTATATACATACATACATACGTACATACGTACGTACGTACGTACGTACGCGCGCGCGTACACACACACACACACACACACACACAAAAATATACATACATACAAAAAAGGGACAGTAAATCTGTGGATTCATGATGAAGCTTATTCTCATCTCTTATAATGGCTATGGAAAAATAAGAAAATGCATTGGGTTTTTTCTCCCAAATAAGTTCATTATAACTCAGGTTATGCCTCTGAAGTGGTGCTAACTAATTTCATGGGCATGAGAAATCTCATCATTGCTTGAAGTCCCGTGACATTCAACTTTTTCCCTCACTCAGTCTGCATTAGGTATGTATCAAAATTTCCCATCAAATTGCAGAAATTAGTTGTGTTCCCTATATGGAGAGGTTCCTTTTATTTTTCCACCCATTAGCTACATTCTTTTTTCCTTCTCAACCTTTGAGTTTATAATCCTGTGCTGAAGCTAGTAAATCCCAGAACTGGTATCTTCATAGAATTAAAATCTACCTTTGAAGAAGATTGAGGATCCTGGCTTCACATTCACACATTCAAGATGAATTTATAAATAAATCAGAGTTATGATTTATTTTTTTCTATGTTGTAAAATTATCTTTTTTTACCTCACACAGGAGAGCATGACATAATGCAACAAGTATATTTCCCTGTATTGACAGCTTAAGAGAAGGTGGACATTATATATCATTCTGATAGCTGGTTCCTTTTACTAGAATCTCACCTACTCAAAAGTAGTATGAATTCTGTGGTTACAAATGTGCAGCATTACTTTAGAAAATAGACATATTTAGCCATGAAAATGGAGGGATTTGTAATTGATGGAGGGATTTGTAATTGAAGAAAGTAAGTCAATTACTCAAAACGTCAATAGGAAACAAGAGGCTTTGTATGTTTAGTAGCTGCAGTATAAACTGATATGAGGTTTACACACATATTTATTGTCTTTATTATAACATGCAGCATACCTACAATTTTTAAAAAGCAGATATTAGTTTATTTCGTTACATAATATACAATTTTATGTCCCTACAGTAGTTTCCTTAAAGAGCCTATAAAGTAAAATAAAACAAAACAGACTTTGCTGTCAAATCTTACATTTTACTCATTTCATCTCAACAATGTACTGTTGTAAATACAATCTAGAATTAGAATTTTAAAATACACGATGCTTATCACAAAAAGGGTTCCATAATTAGAAAACAACCATTTCTTAGAAGATAAGCTGTCACAATTAATAATAGTAAAACTTTCTGGTTTAGCAAGGTCTTTCTATGACCACACTTATCATTACTATCTGGTCACAATGGAGAATTATCACTTTACTTCAGAGCTGCAATTTTAATGGAAAACTTTTGATTTTAAATCTGATTTCATAGACACACTTCAAAATTTGTTTCCACCCTACGCAGGAATATCAGATTAAAGGTGCTTACAACACTTCAAAGGATGTCGGTGACAAGACACATTGATAAATAGAAATAATATTAAATGATTCAATAGTTGCCTTGTGATTTCCATCCTAATTAAGTTTTCAGAAATAAATACAATAATTATAGCAGCAACAACTTGGAAAAGGGAAGTGTGGCATTGCCCTAAAGTCTAATTTTTCATATTTCTTAACAATAGTTAAGGGGATAAAATTCATACCAGTCTATTTTGAAGAGTAGATTTACATGAGTGTTAGGTTAGCTCCCCGTTGGGAGAGCGAGTACATTTAGAGAAGCGTTGTGAGAGTTGTGTTGGAGAACACACAAACCAGCATACAGAGACACTGCAGCTGAAATAGGCTTTTACTTTCATGGAAATAGAGGTATCAGAGTCCATCAAACAGTCCAAGTCATACACGGATAAGACAGTCAGTCATCAATGTCTTTCAATTAAGGGATAATCCAAATAACATAGTCCAGTATCCATATAATCAGTTCAGTACTCAAAGTTTGCTAGCAGTTGCAAAACTTACAATAGCTCACGGCTCTTTGTAACAGCCAGCTTCCAAAACACTCAGATCAGATCAGCCCAGCATCTAACGAACAGAGAGAGCTAACAATCATTCTGGCTCCCTCTTATGGCCGATTGAAGAAAACAGCAACCAATCACATTTTACAGTATGATTTAAAGAAAGAGGTACAACATTGTTACATGATTTATATATTGCCAACCCAACCGTTAGGTTATATTCCTAACAATGGTGGATTTGTTTTTGTTTTTGTTTTGCTTTTTTTACCACACAGTGTCTCATATCCACACGCATACAATCCTGTTTATTGAAAAATAAAATAGTAGGAATGGGTTATTTCTCATCTCTAGTTTTCATGTGGTTCTTTGACTTGCTACTTAAATAATGCATTCCAAATAAAAAATAAAAAAGGGGGAGCCTCAGACTTAAGTATTATTGTCTTCTTAGTACTGCACTTTGAGATTATTAGCAAACTTTTAAAATCCAGTATGAAGGAATATAAAAATAATAATACCATCTACACAGATTTAAAGCAAGTAAATGGTTTTTTTTTTTGTTTTCTTTATAACAAACCACAAAATAGGCTAGTTCAATTGTTTTGAAAGTGATTGATTGCTTAAAATCAAGAAGGAACTTTGTCTGATGGATTGTCATGCTGAAGAGAAATTAATTCATAACAGCTATTGATTCATGGCTGAAATGAATCTGTAGTGCTGATGGTTTTTACCAAAGAAAGGCAAAGAGGAATTGGATAGTCTTTTGCAACTCTGTCCCTTTGGTTCATGATACATAGAACATGATTTTAGAGTGTCATGCAAGAGTTATATTAGAAGACTATGTCTGCCTGCCTGTCTGCCTGCCTGTATCAGAATTGAACTGAGAATTGAAGAGCGGAGGTGGTGCAGTGGTTAGGGTGCAGTACTGCAGGCCACTTCAGCTGACTGAAATAAACAAACAAATAGGTCAACAAAGCTATACTGTTTCTCTCTTCTTGATCCCGAATACTTTATGTCCAAAAATTCAGCACTGCCATATAAACAAAGTAAGACATAATTATTAATTATACTTGTATATCCACTTTCTCTATCACATATGAAAGTCCACAGCAGGGTATTTGAACTAAATATAGGAAGACATTTTTTTTTTCCTTTTCAGAGTTTCTGCATATTATATAAACAGATAATTCCTTTTAGTCCATTCCATTGGTGTCTTTTCTCTTGAAGTCTGTTATCTACATCTTCAATTTGTGTTCAATGTTAGATTAACATAAGCCTTTGGTGTTTGATAAAAATCAAATGTTTAAATATCAGTTTGTATCTTTCTGCAAGTCCTATCTTCTTGTTCTATGTATATTAAATAAAAAAAAACATACATAGGATACTGCTGTCAGTTTAGGAGACATTTTCTGTTTATGCAGAAAAAAATATGTGCTTTACTGTATATTATTATACAGGTTTTCTCTGACTTAACATTTTCTAGATGTGTTGGGATTTAGTTCTCATCATCTCCAATAGGAATATGTTCAGGAAACATTACTCTTCATTTTGTAAGTAACTGTCTTAAGTGGCAAAATTAGAGTTTCATATTTTAGATGAAGATCAAAACAGTTTCTTATAAGTGGAATGTATAGCTTGGGGATTCTCAAACATGACTGTGTCATAACTCCCTGAAATTAGAAAAGAATGTGTGTGATTCCACATTCCATGAATAAACTATTTCATTGGGATTAGAGTTGAGAAATAAATAAATGAATTACAGTATTTACTTCGAATAGATAGCTACAACGATAACATTTATACAGCAAAATATAATTTTGATCTACAACTATAAATTTGAAATAGTAAAAATAACTACAAAGTAAAAATATAATTAAAAATCAATTCATTACTATAATGACTGAAGACATAAAATAGCAACAACCTATGTAGGGTAATTTACTGCTATAAATTCCATCCATCTTGCTGCTAATAATCCTCATCTTCTCTTTCTTTCCATCTTTCCCAGTTTCATGGACTACTCCGAAACCTAGAACTTCTCTAATGTGTCTGAGGTTGTGATACAATAATTTGAGACTGGTCATTTGTACCTTGAATGGAAACTCTGGGTCAGTTTGTTACACCATTCATTTATTTGTTTTCCTTGCTACCCATAATAAATATTCCTAGGAGTCTTGTTCTTCAAACCAGAGTTCAAAAGCATTGATGGCCTTTCCATCCTGTTTCTTCAAAGTCCAGCTTTTGTTTTATAAAGTGACATAGGTAAAATTATTTCCTACATACAGTAGTTCTGATATTGGAAGATGTAGATATAGCATGCTCCTAACATCTAAATTTCTTTTCTAAGCTCTTCATGACTTCTCTATATAAGCTTGCAACACGGTTTTACATAACATATACAAGTTGAAAAATTAACTCCTAGACAAAGATCCATGCCAATGTATTTTTGTTCCTGTTTACAGCTTTATTAGGGTTGTTTTGTATATCGTACTTCGTACTATGTTTAACTTTGTGTGCTGCCTAGACCTTCTGGAATGAGGCAATTTATAATACTTACACATAAATATGCGAAGTGGATTTGAGTTGAGAGATTTAATGCTAAAAGTAGCAGGTCACAGCATTAGCACAGCTAAAACAACATTATGTAAAAGCCTGAGCTAATCCAGGCTAATAATAAAGCTATAAAATCTTTAAAAGTAGTAGCAATTTTTTTTAAAAAAAGCATTATAACCACCTTTTGGAATTCATATATAAAAAATGGAGATGAGCATCATCCATTAGAGTCAAAGTTGACTGGACAAGGGAAACCTTTACCTCTTTAACTTGACTCATCCTTCCATCCTTCCAAGGTGGGTAAAATGAGGACTCAAATTGTTTGGGTGCAATATGCTGACTACGTAAACCGTTTAGAGAGGGCGGTAAAGCTTCTCCTGTAAAGAAATCAGGATAGTAGTTACTTGGTTTCAGACCTAGGATGGCGGCAAGAACAAACCACTTCTGAACAACTTTAAACAACGTTAAACTCTGAAATTGTGTTGAATGGAAGCATGTGTGTGTATACATGTATATATCGGCAAAAAATTCATCAGAACTCAGTGCAGGATAAATTTCTGCATACTTCATGAATGTTGACAAAGAGAATGTGCATTTGAAAGAATGAAACAGAAAAAAAAGCCTGATGTCGTTCAGAAACATTTGGGATGAAGTAAGTCTAAGGATTTTTTTTAATGTCTATGTTTTTTAGAATGTCTATGAGGAAAGCTTAGAAAAACCTTGAAAGGTGTGAAAAAAAAGAGCAACAGAGGGAAATGAAGATAGAAAGTGATTCTGTAAAAACAGTCCTTCTCAGAAGGAAAGAAAAGGGTGAGAGCCACCATTTCCCTTAAGACAAGCAATTTAAAACTCTATAGAAGTGCTTTTATATTCTGAGAAGTTCCTGAAGTCCTTTAAATCATCCATTTCTTTAGGGAATGTAGTTGCGAAATCCACACCATTTACTCCTGAGTAGCAACTAGGGATTAAGCGATTTTTCATTTAGCTGTGAGGTACTCATGAAAGGCAGATTGTTTCCTTTAAAGTGCCCACAGTGGTACCATACACCACTCTGGAGCATGAGATTCAAAAGAGGAATCTAATGCATTTGCCCACAGAGATATATGTACTTTGGATATGAAATGACTAGGTGGATTAGTTCAAGTTTCAGTACAATGGTAGAAGATATTCACTACAGTTTGAAAGTTCACTCCGGCATATATGAAATACTTTGCTTAAGAGAGCTGGGATGAATTGCATCCCAGCCAGTGTAACACTGTACTTAAGATGAAGAGAATTTCAAGTTTCCACTTAACTATGAAGATGACCATCCCCTCTTCTTTTAGCCCAAACTCTCTTCCATATCTTTTTTTAAAATGGGGACAAAATTAGCACCTACTCCCAAGGAGCCGAGGTGGCGCAGTAGTTAGGGTGCAGTACTGCAGGCCACTTCAGCTGAGTGTTAGCTGCAGTTCAGCGGTTCTAATCTCACCGGCTCAAGGTTGACTCAGCCTTCCATCCTTCCGAGGTGGGTGAAATGAGGACCCGGATTGTTGGGGGCAATATGCTGACTCTGTAAACCGCTTAGAGAGGGCTGAAAGCCCTATGAAGCGGTATATAAATCTAACTGCTTTTGCTATTGCTATTTACACTGTCCTGAACTCCCAAAGCAAAATAGAAAGAATATAAATGCAACAGAGAAACCAAGAAATATTATTCAAAACCAGACTCTGAAGTACACATGCTACGATAACTTTCTAAAATTGAAACTGAAAGATTATGGCATAAATCTCTCAGAGTGATCCCAGTGGTTATTGGCACATTGAGTGCCACATCAAAAAGTAGAAGTACTAGGCTGTATTCTTGAGCCAGTTGTGCCAATATGAAGAATCCAATAAACTGTTCTTTGAGAAATAATCTCTTCGGCCTCAGAGTTCTGTTTTCTAGGGGTGCATTACTTGGAATGCTGACACATTTCCTCATTTGGATGTATTCCTTAGGTGTTTCTGATGAAATTCCCAGATTTACTTTCGATTTTGCCAGTCATGTGTGATAACGGTCTCAGCATTTGTTGGGCAGTATGACTAACTGTCTCAGATGCACGTAGCTACTGTTAAACAATTTATTTCAATTATTATCATGCCTAATTATCACAGATGAATGCATGCTCCATTCCCATGTGTATTTCAGTTATAGGTATATTTAAGTTGTCCTTATGAGATATAATAATAAGGAAATTCAGTCCAAAAACTCTGGAGACTCCATCACAAAACATCTAAAGTGGCCACAGAATTGTTTCACGTGGCATATTATATCTATTTAAAAGACGAAAAATGACTTTTAGTTAAAATTCACCTTGACATTTCCTTCTGTTTATGACTGCCTGGAATTTATTTTACTTACGTGTTGTTTCAAAATGTGCATTAGATCGTATTCGTAAACAGCAGAACGACTTGCATTGGCCCATAAGCTCCATTATCTTGATTGAATATATTTGTCTATGTCTGTTCTAATATTCAAACCTTACATTCTAGGTTAATGAGCTTTAAAAAAAATTATATTTCGGGTGTTCAATAAAGCAACAATGACAAAAAAAATATATCATTATGTCAGCATTCATTTCCCAAGCAGAAAATGTAATTAAACTCAGAGATGCACTTTTTATATTCTGAAATCAATTAGAAGCTTATACCCCAAGGTATATTTGGTAGATGCCTTTGCAAGTAATTCTTCCACAATTTGTTTGTGTGTGTGTTACATATGGACAATCAGTATAGTCGTTTCCACCAAGGTCCTCTGTTCTGGCGGGAACAGTATTCAAATCTGATTGGTCGAAGGGTCTGGCAGCTCCCAATAAAAGGGCTGCTACCAGAAAGAATCTTTGCTGGATTGTACATAGTTGTCACTTAATAAAGAGCTGTTGTTGCTGAAGCCTAGGTCTGCCTCATCCATTTACCCAATCTAACACTGGCGATGAAGGTGGGATTGGAAGGCAACTAGGCATCAAAAAGTGTGGAAGCAGTCCAGCAAGTCAATATAGGCATCAAGTGGTAGATAGCAGCCATCTTAAAGCGGCTAATTCAAATCCGCTTGCCAAAACAAGATGACTACGCATCAGGGGTGGGTTTCAACCGTTTTGCGGCGGTCCCTGCGAACCGGTTGGTCGGTGAACCCGGAAGTAACTAACTTCCGGGAACGGCAAAGGGCGCGCCCGCCCGCCCGTGGTCCTTACCTGGTTTTGACGAGTTCTGCGCTTCTACGCATGCGCAGGACGCATGCAGCGCCTGCGCGATCCTCCAGGAGCAGCTGGAGAATCGTGCAGATGCTAGTACGCATGCGTGCACCACGCGCGTGCACGAGGACGCCGCCGGCCCCGTTCCAACCGAACCGGTTGGAAGGGGGCGAGAAACCCACCCCTGCTACGCATGCACCACAAGCTCTGTATGACCCAGCCACCAAGCACTGAGACTCCTACATGATGAGGTACGGATGCTTCCTTGAAGCCAACGACCTCCTGGGCCTGTCCGAAGGCCAGAAAAAAATCAATGTTCCTGAGCTACTGAGGACCAGAAGTGTTTGAGATGGTAAAAGATTTACCCAAACCAATGCCACTCCATTCGGTCACTTGGTCGGTCCTACAACAGTTGCTGCAGACACACTATGCTCTATAGTTGTCACTTAATAAAGAGCTATTTGTTGCTAAAGCCTGAGTCTGCCTCATCCATTCACCCGATCTAACATGGGGGAATCTTCTTAATATATTGGGTCTGCCTTCTGTCTTTTAACCACAAGATTTGCCCAGTTCCTATCTGTTCTCATCCTACCCAATTGTACACTGCTTTGCGCTATAGGTTTATAAACTGTCCATTATGCCTCTGGATGACACATAGTATAGCTTCAAACAATATAAAAGAAATATAAAAAAAATCATCAAGCAAAACAACTTCGTTATGGCATTATAGTCATTTGTCTCCTGTAACTTCTTTCTTATTCCTTTCTTTGTTTTTTTTCTTCTTTCATTCCTTCTCTTTTCTTCCTGTTTATGATTCACAGATCACTCTGTTTCAGAGCAAAGGTTCACTCCAATATTTTACTTAATTCCAAATCAAGAGTTCTTCAGATATGATTTGCAAATCCCATAATGCCTGTTGCTTGGCCATATCGGCTGAGAATTGTGCACATTTATATTTCTGCAAATCTGAGATTTGGGGAAGGCTTGTTTAAAGTCTCAAGAAAATTTTTTAAAGGGAATTTCATGGAAAAACAATTTCTGCTTATTTGCATCCCTATAAAACTAAAATATTAGCAACTGCAAAGAAAGGGACATTATTACAAGATCTGCTATTTTTTCCCAAGATATAAAAACATGAATTTTCTCTGAAACTAGTCAAGTTATGTCAGTCTACATAGATAACTGTTTAAATGTTTTACTGCAGCTTCCATTAAATATCTTTTATTCATGCTCTTGAGGTGACCTGAAAGTTGAGAAAATTCTCCAAATCATTTGCACTAGTTTAACATATTATAGTTGGTCCTCATCAACACAGTGATACCCAGGGGACCTTTACTAAGTCATCATGGATGACAGAGCTTTTGTGATTTAAGCTCAGGGATTGAACTCAAGCAATATATTAAGAAGGAAGGAAGATCTCGAGCGTCTTTTGTCCCTTTCGTTTAAACAGGTGACTTGCAAAATACTTAAATACCTCATTAAAAACCCAAGTTCACACTCTCTTGGCATTATTCATATCCTTGAGCCTATAAGCAAACAGGCGGCTTCAGGCATCAATCAGGCAGAAATAAGGAAACACATCCTAATGAGTTGACCTTTTCCAAGTATGGCCTATATAACTGATTTTATCTTCCTCTAATAACACAGGAGCAGGAACAAGTGTAAAGCATAATTCTGACATTACAATTTACAACCTCAGAATATAGCCATAATATCTCCTGGGGGCAATTCATTTATCTGGATTTGTTTGATGGCTAGATCACAAAATATATGAAGACTTGGTCATTTTCTTGCTTTACCCGATAAACTTAGAATATTAACATCTCCCAATGCTTGGGTTTTCTAAAAGAAAGACAACATTAGAGATGCAATAGATGAATATTACAATAGAGTTAGTTAAAAGATGTGTGAATGCAAATATTTTAAATCGATAAATAATATAGATAGATAGATAGATAGATAGATAGATAGATAGATAGATAGATAGATAGATAGATAGATGGATATGGATATGGATATGGATATGGATATGGATATGGATATGGATATGGATATGGATATGGACGGACAGACAGACAGACAGACAGACAGACAGACAGACAGATAGATAGATAGATAGATAGATAGATAATGGAGAGAGAGATAATGGAGAGAGAGATAATGGAGAGAGAGAGATAATGGATAGATAGATGGATGGATGGATGGATGGATGGATGGATGGATGGATAGATGGATATGGATATGGATATAGATATTTTTTAGGACAAGTATCTGTGAGGCAAATGTGGTTTTTCTTTCTTGTTTTCATAGCTACAGTTTCTGGCAACTTATTTCAGTGTTTCATATATTTTAAAGAAGAAAAAAAAATGATCCTCTCCAAAACCTTTCCATAAACCTCTCTGAATGATGCTATCATGTCATTCAACTGCCATATTAAAATAATGGAAATAACCATTTCAACTGTAATATTCTCCAAATAAAGGTGGACTTCCCCTATTCCTTATTTCTATGGGGTTTTTTTCCTGAACCAAATTTATCTCAGCTTTAGTCTTTTCTGATCCAATAATGAAAAGTTGTAGGTGACTGTTGCCATAATAAGATTTCTTCCAAATGCAACTTCAGTCTGCCTGAGATGTATTAGCATGATCAAGTTGTTGGTTTGAAGGAGTAAGGAAGTCAATTAGAACAATTAACCAGTGGAATGTCTTGCCTTCAGTAGTCGCGAGTGCACCATCATTAGAGACTAAGAAGATACTAGACAGCTACTTGTCTGGAATGAAATAGGGCTATTATTGTTGTTGTAATGATCATAACCTAAATAAAAAGAGATAAGAGGCAAAGATGGGCAAATCTATCCATTTCCCCTATGTGGCATATACAGTAGTTAAAAATGTAGTGCAAGAAACTATCTTTTGTGCTTTATTTCTAATTTAATCTGCAAATTTATTGCACATTTTGCTTTTTATTTTATTTTTCTATTGGCCATCTCTTCACCAGTAACTTTAATTAAAATCACGTCTTTGAGATAATGTGAGAAATACACACATTATCTGTGTGTATTTCTTATTAAATTTATTTCGGTACCCACTTTTTGAGTAAAAAAAAAAATTATTGCATCCAGAAAAAGCTTTTAAACAATAATTGCACACAATGATCGAGGCAAGACTATTTAAGTGAAAATATGAACACAATGATTTATCCACCATTACTACTGATGGGAGAGAGTTGGGCAGTTTTTCAGGTCCGAATTGGAAAATAACAGATTATGGCCAATGATTATAGTCTAATAAAGACTATGTTGGGGATGTGAACAATTCTGGCAAGCTGAACAGATTCATATCCAAGGTGTTTCCAATCAGAAATAAGAGGATCACTGCTGTTGTTGTATTTTGGGGTTTCTTTTTTTTGGGGGGGGGGGTTTGGAATGAATCTATCTTTTACAGAGTTTATTTTCCTCTTCAACCTTTAGAATCATTTAATCTGGCTAGAAGGAAATAAAATGAAACAGAATGTTGTCACAGAACTCTAGAACAATGCAGAGCGTGAGGGATTTTTTTTTTATCATACCCCCCCCCAACACACACTAGGAAAATTGATTACATTCATAAGAATAACAAATGAAGCATAAGAGCTAGCTGAAATTAAAAGCAGCCCTTCCACTGAGTTCTACTCATGCACAAAGATTATATTTTTCTATCCAATTTTGCAAGCAATGTTTGTTTTCCACCACTAGATGCCGCAGTTTTGTAGTTTACATTTCCGAATCAACTTACTGCAAGGATTCGCTGCTAGAGGGATCCTGCTGAAGTGAGATTTTTATACTTGAACATAACAATGGGGAAATCAGGAGGAGAAATAAACATATGCTTATTTAAAAGGAGTTTGTAGTTTGGGCACATTGACTGATGTTAACTCCTTCTCTTGATTAAAAAAATATCATCGGTCTGTGTAGTAGTAGTATTAGTCATCTGCTCTTTTGTTATACACTACATTCCACTTCAAAAATAATCAATGTTCTTTTCTTGAAGTTGGGTTCTATTAAAAAAAGAATTCCGTGTTCCAAGAATGTCCATCAAAATGTTGAGAAAAGCTAATTAAGAAAAGTAGACAACAAAAGCCTATAAACAAGATATTCCCTATTTACAGGAACCTCTGGTAGTAGAAAATGATGATAGATCAGCCCTTTGGTTTTTATGAAGTCAGAAGCCATAGGAATTGATGGACTATCTACAGAAATTTAGCAACCAATAGAAAACTCACAACCAATCTGTCAGAATATGGTAAAACTGGCTATTTCCATGTTGGCAGAGATTGAGACAAACCTATATGCTAAAGTCAGTTTTGCACATTTTATGTATATATATTTTGAATATATATATACATAAAATGATTTTGATTTTGAAATCTTGGGGCAAAAGGGAAGATTGACCAAAATTCTTTCTGGCTAATATTCATCCTACCATAGGTTTCCTAGAAGCAAAAAATAATAATAATACCCCAAATGTTCTCTCTCTAGAATTAGTTTTGAACTGCTAGATCCCATGGTAATACAGTATATGGGAAATATCATGGACCATTTGAAGAAAGACTGTGTATCTGCGTTGTACCAACTGTTGAAGACAATGCACATGCTCCCTTTGATTACAAATTGATTTTCTGCAGACAGGACTCTTTAGCTAGATTCTTTCTTAAGAACTAAAAAAATAAAAATACTTGAAGATGCTTTGCAAAGAATAAGTCTGCATATCACTAGGAAGACTGAACATTTATATCAAAGGGAATTTCAAAGAAGGCAGACAATCTAGATAAGATTGGGGTTAACTGTAGGGGTTACTGCTTATTATGAATAAGTCTTACTATTTTCTTTGCATTTACTGGCATTCTTGTATTGGTTTTATACTTTTGATATGGTCTTATCGGTAAATCAATAATGTTTCTATTTTATTCCATTCAAATGCTCTCTCAATAACAGCCATTGTGAGATTCTTTTACATTCCAAATCTTTACCGGTTAGAAGGCAATTAATTTGCTTTCTTTTCTGACCTTTTCCAACTATTACTTCAGAATGATACTGAGCTACTTTTCAGAAAAAAAACCAAATCAGTTCTTCTGTGAAAAGGTCAAGATGTTACTATTATAGTGCACAAATCTGCTATCAGGACGCTGCTGTCATAAGGAGACTCATTCTTAAAAAGATGAACACTGAAGGAAGCTTTGGTGAATGCATTATCTGTGATATCAGGGAATAGAAGGTAAAAATTGAAGACTTTCAGGAAAACAAGTCAAGTTGAAATGCATTTCTTTTGATGTGCCATGCTTTTCATGCTCATATTTACAACTCCATTAGCATTCTAGAGCAACTAATCACGTATTAATTTTTCTTATGCTTGGAATTTTCTTTACTTTGCATTTGCAAGTGAAGAGGACTGATTTACTTTTGGTGCACTAGGCAGATCGGAAGAGTTCATCTTCGGATGATGTTTAAATTACATTGGGAAAATCTCTGATGCCATGGGTAAGGTATAGAGTGCCTTTTCCAATACTGAGTTAGATTTATACACCTTAGTAAAACTGTAATAATTTTAATAATTTTAAAAAGCAAACTGGTCCAATGGCTAATCAAAAAAAAAGCTAATTTCCTTTTATAACTAAAATCAACAGATGGAGACTGAAACACAACATAGATAATTGCCTGAAAGAACCAGAAATGAGAGGAGAGGGCAAGCATAGAAAAAGTACTGAAAACAACAGTTTCCCTGGAGGCATTGAAGATGTAAGAGATACAGATCAGCAAGATCTTTCAACATGAATTATGAAATCTTCTAAAACATGAGATTAACCTGAAAATATCCATTGTTATCGTCAGTGTTATACCTTTCAGCTATTGGTAGCTGAGTGGCTGGTATATGCTTTAGGCTGGGATTTCAACTCAAACTGTTTGCAATAAAGATTGGTTATGCTGACTGAATAAAGAAAGAAGGAAGGAAGGAAGGAAGGAAGGAAGGAAGGAAGGAAGGAAGGAAGGAAGGAAGGCTCCAGATTATATTAGAATTTGTTGGCAGGATTAGAAAAAAAGCAAAAAATGTAGAAAAGGTCAGTATAAGACTATACACTAATTAATTAAATACAGTAAAATTTTATTAGAAATTAGGTAAATAGAAAAAAAAATTAAACTGGTCATTTTATGTCTTTGTCTCTGTCTTCTTACTTAATCTGTCTAATATTGTAAACCCAAATATTAATCTCTACCCTCTTTTGAATCCATCTATGTTCTGTTTAATAGAACATCTTCACAGTCCTTATTTCTGTAGCCCATAATTAAAACCATCTGTAAAATGAATACAGGAAAGTGTCTAATAAAGATTCATAATCTATACATTATTTATTTATCGTTCAGGACATATTCCCTATGGATTTAAATGTTAGAAAAGTGAGAACCAATGAGGATCATTTAAAAAAACCCAGTCCTTTCCAATTTTTCTGTTTCATTAGAAGGATAATTTATGTAGTCTTCTAGTAACTTACATGACGATGAACATCAGCATCATGAATAAATGTTGTCATTTTCACTGCATTGCTGGTCTTTGGGAGAGAGAGAGAGAGAGAGAGAGAGAGAGAGAGTATTGATCTGTTGTCTGATCTTCCATCGATTAGGGCTACTATCGCATTGATATATTACTCTGTATTTCCATCTTTGTTGCAATGATAGACACATTTAATTGACACTTTACACAGCAGACAGGTCTAAAAATAACTTGTACTAGCAGAAGATTGACATCTGTGACAAGTGTTATCATGCTTTCTTGATATGCATTATCAAAGGTATTAGTTCATATGCACATTGCTCCCAAGATACTAAAACAAAATATTTGAAGATTTGACATTTATGAATTTCCTATCACTCCTGTTATAATGTTGCAATCATACTAGATGGGATTTTTTTATTAAAATAAATACAATCTTTAAGATGTGTTATGAAATTTAATTCTTTAAGAGAGATTGTTCAGATTTATATATACCGTATTTTTCGGAGTATAAGATGCTCTGAAGTATAAGACTCACCTAGCTTTTGAGGAGGAAAACAAGAAAAAAAATCTGCCTATGCCTCTCAGCAATTTGCCTCCTTGCAGCAAACAGCCTGTTTCAGTTTAATTTTAGCCTGATCAGCACAAGCAAAACAATCTGCCACTGCCTCCCAGCAATTTTCCTTCTTGCAGCAAACAGTTTCAGTTTCAGCACAACCTGATTAGCGCAGGCAGCATTATCCTCCCAACAATCAGCTGTTTCAGACTGCCATAGCCTATTGCCATCTCCAATGCCCCATTTTCAGCCTCTGCATGCCCCTTTCTGTGCACCCAGTTTTCTGCACGTTCCGGGCAGCGGGGATCAGGATGGGCCGAAAATGGGGCATGCAGAGATGGCAATAGGCAATGGTAATCCCTACAGCCTCAAACAGCTGATGGTCAGGAGGCCAATCCAAACAGGCTGTTTGCTGCAAGGAGGCAAATTACTGGGAGGCAGAGGCCAAAGGGCTGGTGGGTGGGTGGGTAGGACTCCATTTGGTGTATAAGACTCACCCAAATTTTCATTCTCAGGAATTACTTTACATTCTGATTTGACACTCCATATCATATAACTTCCTTCTGTTCCTTGGGTGATGGTCTATCTACCCATGTCTACTTTTGGCTAACCTCCAATCTACATTAGAAAGAAAGAGATTCAGGCAAAGGGAGAACGGAATATTTTTTTTAAAAAAAAGCCTCTTGAGAACATTCCAAAATTCAAACAGCTAAGTACATGAGAACGACTGAATGCGTATCTTTTGTATCTTACAAATTTAATCATGCTTCTATTTGTTATTTAAATCAATTTAGTTTAATACTTTTGTTTGTTAAACTACTTTATTGATTTAAAGTTCTTTTTTTTTAGCTAGGTATCATTCCAGCGCCTTTCTCCTGAGTTATATATAATGTTCAGTTGTTGGTAGATTTGCTTGTCATTAAAACATAGGAACAATTAGACTGCTTTTAACTTTCTAGTTAATTGACATTGTATTGAGATTATGAGCCTAGTTGAGATATTATGCTTATGTACCAGTGTAATTTCGTGGCTCCTTCAGTAGCAAGATACACCTATGGTACATCTATGATTCTGCAAAATTGTTTATATGGCTACGTTTCTACCAGGCACTTATGTACTTTAAAAACATGGGCCTGTCCCTAATACTCAAATATAATATATAAGGAATATATAGGGAAGATGGAAAGAGAATGTCAGAAATCTCTCTTTTTTATGACAGTTACTTATAAGGTTAAGAGGAGACTCAGAAATGCTGTATAATTGCAGCAAAATTTAAAGGTCATTTGAATGTTGCTAATTAGTTAACTGGGGAAATGCTTATGGTTGCTTTAGATATGTCATTTGAAAAGAAAAAAAAGGAGACCTGTTAACTTGCCTTGTTTATTGTACACCTATTTCATGGGAAAGGAATGTTTTGGAGATGGTAGGCAGGGAGAATAAGCAAATGTTGGATCCAGGCTTCAGCAAATGAAATAAGAACGACTCTTGCAATCTGTCATCTGAAATAAGTCCTAGGTAATATAATTATGAATGCTGTTTCTGCAGCCATACTTATTTTCTTTCGGACAGGATCTCTTTTCTGTGTGAATGGTGTGTGTGTGTGTGTCTGTGTGTGTGTGTGTGTGTGTGTGTGTGTGTGTGTGTGTTTATTGTAAGCAACCCAGAGCCATTTAAGAGCCAGGAAGCATATAAATTAGACAAGGAAAACAATAAATAGTAATGCAAACCTTTGTAAAATGATAGAATTAGGAATTATATCACATCACTTGCCCCTTCTTTCTCCCTCCATCCCTCCCTCCCTCCCTCTCTCCCTCACACCGTCATTACCCAAATAAGCCCGAAAACTAGTGATTGTGCCAGTGGTGGGTTTCAAAAATTGTTCGAACCTACTCTGTGGGTGTGGTCTCCTTTGTGGGAGTGGCTTGCCGCCCATGTGACCGGATGGGAGTGGCTTGCCGCCCATGTGACCGGATATGAAGATGCCGACGACACTTGTCAGAACCACCTTAAATTACCCCACACACAGCACTGGCACGCATAAGAATAGGATGTAAACTTGTTTTTTAAAAGGCATCTTTGGTTTGCGTTAAAACAACTTCAAACACGCAATGTTCTGATTGCACCACAAACGCAGTCGTCATCCTTCCCTTTCGCAGAGGCACTGAGTTTTATAAATATGAGCATGATAGTGTAGAATAATCACATCCAAGGACCAGTGGTGGGTTTCAAAAAATGTTTGGAACCTCTTCTGTAGGTGTGGCCTGATTTCCGGGTCCACTGGTGGAACCTCTTCTAACCGGTTCGGTAGATTTGACGAACCGGTTCTACCGAATAGGTGCGAACTGGTAGGAACCCACCTCTGGATTGTGCATACATCAGCATCCTCTGTTATAGTCAAATGATTTAAGAGCTTATTCTCTATTGGCACCGATGGTGCCAGCCAACAAGATAGGAAAGGCTAGGGATAGGCGGACTCAGAACATAGAAAGCAAAATAGGCATCGTAGGTTGTCCATAGAGAGACTAAAGACAAGAGGAAGATGCCTTAATCAAATCACGTTACAATGAATTAGTCAAAGTGTGCCAGAAGTGATTTCAGGAATAAAAGACAAAAATAAGTTTTGGACAAATAAAGCTAAAGGACTGCTTTATGAAATAAAGGGATTTTTTTTTTAATCGTAATAAAGGATGTATGGCCACTGTCGTCATATTTCATTGGTCATACTTCATCCTCTCATAATGGTGTACTTATGTACGTTTTTCATCCTTCTAACAACTGAGGGTATATTTTAATAATCTATATTTTATAGAGGTATCTTTTGAAAACATCAGCACTGCTTTGTACACAACCCGGTGTGCTTCTTTTCCAAAGATTGCTTCAACTATCATATAAATTTTGTTAGGTTGTGAGAGGAAAAAGAAAGACTTACAGATGATCAAAGGCATTTGCATTTTTGTTTCTCCTATGATAAGCATTAAAAAAAAATAATACAGAATTATGTTTTCCCTAACTCCTGTTACAAAATGGAGAACAATTAACCCAAATACAGATAGTCTTCTCTTAATGACTGCCTCATTTATTGTTTGCAGTTACAATTATGATGAAAAAATAACTTTGCAATCAGTTCTCACATTTATGACCTTCACAGGTCAGAGAACAAAGGAAAGATCATAAAATTGTCATGTTTCTCTTAGCGTCTGCTTGACGTAATGATTGAGTTGCTGGTCTCAATCGTAGCCATCTCTACATAGCAAGAATAGTAAAATTTGAATCTACAGAGAGTCAAACAGTTCAACAAATGTCTGGACCAGTGATATCTTTGAATTGATTAATTAGAGAATTAAAAATTTTATATTGCAAAGTTTGAATATTTTGGATAAAGGATTGTAACTGAAAGAAGTAGAATTCCAGATTATGGATAAATGAAAGGGGAGACACTAATTCAGATACCAAATGATTGGCAGGTGCTTTGTCTTTATATGGCTAGTATGTGATTTATTCTATACTTTAGATAGACATGATCTTAAAGAATATTCTGAAACTTAGTAGATAGGAGAACCATACCAGCAATTATATAAAAGTTTTTTCTAATTCAGTGGCAGATGGGAAACAATTGTTAGATTACTTGCTTCACAACATGTTAATAGATTGCCATATATCACATTTGCAGAATTAGAATATTATGTAAATGATTAGTAATTTTCTATAAATTAGAGGACCAATCTATATGGTGATATAAGAGATAAATCATTCACAGGATGGAAAAATCAATCCTATAAACCAAAATGAAACAATAGAATATTTTGCTATGTTATTAAAGATTGATTCTAAAATGAATTCAATCAGACTTATGGTAAATCTGGTTTATATACACCCCTAACATTTCCTTTATACAGCATCAAATGACAGCTGTCATATGTCATTGGTCCATGTTCAATCTTAAACCAAAGATAAAATTCTTGACTCCACTCAAACACAATCATCTGAATATCTTCCTACAAGTTATAAAGAAATAAATGATATCTACCATACCCACTAGTTACCAACAAAAATTACATACGAAGAAAATTGGAAATGCACATCTCAAATGTAAAACTTCAAGAAATCTCTCTCTCTCTCCCTTTCTCGCTCTCTTCCTCTCCCCCCCCTTCAATTGGATGCTAGGAGTGTCTCCACATTTAGAGCCAGAAGATTATTAATACATCTTCATTATTTATAAATATATTTCTGAATCACCTTGAATTAAAGCATGGCATCAGAAGGGGACACACACAGAGAGAGATTTTCAGCCTCTTTTTTGAGGAAATCCAAATCCAAGTCTATTATGGCATATTTTGTTTACTATGATTATTAAATTCAGAATAGGCATGGCAAAATGTTGAACATATCCCTTTTCCAACCTCTTATTTCTGAGAGCAATCTCCAGAAAATATTAATTCATAAATTGGCTAGAGTTGTTACTATATAATGAAAGAAAAGACATATACATACATATTTGTATAAACACCCAGATATACACACAATTAGATTTGTAAGTAAAGTATATACAATTATATTTTACTCAGTCCAAAGATTGTACCCATGACTGATCTTTACTCAATCCATGTTTTTTTTGTTTTTAAAGGAAAAACAAAACCCTATGACCAAAGCATACAGCATCATTTTTAAAAAAAAAAATAAAACCCACTTCTGAATTAAGATAACATTAAGTCCTTAGGACCATATACTATTGTGCCTTTTGATATTGTTTCTCAGCCAAATTTGATATTTAAAGTTCTAACTAACTTGGGACAAGATTTTTTTTATCAAGCTTACCTTCACCAATATGAATTAGTCATGACATAAAAACTGAAATATCTCTGAATGCTATGAACCTATGAAGTAGGAAGAATTTGTGTTCTCATGTTCTACTTTTTGGGTTTCTAGAATATCAAAGAAAAGGGAGATTGATTCCTCAGTTACAAACTTTTACTGATGCTTTGAAGCTACTTAATCTCTACTTCAACATTGCTAACCTTACTACAAAGTTTCAAAAACCAGTTCTTTGAAGGATACTAGGACCTCGATTATTGTCAGTAACTGAAAAATACTATGGAAACAAAAATATTTTAACTTCACAATGGGAGTTTTTATTCAAGGTGAGAAATCGATAACAGAAATGTTTTCTTATTTCAAAGAAATAGGATGCTATAGTACATTGAAGTGTACTTATCTAAGAAATATTACTTCAACTGAACTTATGCTACATAAATAGTCTCGCTATACTTGGAAATAAAGGGATTTTACTACAGAGACTAACCAAATACATCTAGCAGATGAGTTGGAGCTATCAGTATCATTCTAGGGAGATCTTATGGTGCGTGAATTAGGCGCCCCAATCAAACTGTAAGTTTTGATTACTCCCTATATGGAATGAAGTTGTCACAATTGCTACGTGGTACTAAGGTGAACACACTATTGGCATCCAATTTTAAATGTATAGTTACATCTTCATTGCAAAATAACGTCAAAATAAGAAAACAGTGAATATGATAGCTGAATTAGTATAGGCATATTTTCCATTAGCACTTTGTAATACCTTCGTTTACAGAAGTAATATCTTCCAAATATTTCCGGCAGTCATCTTAGAAATTTAGATTTAAGTGTAGATTTAAGTAGCAGATTTAAGTGTAGATTTAAGTAGCAATTACTACTAAGCAGCCTAGAGATATTTCTGGCATCACATGGGTGAATTGTAGTTATGAATTGTTTTTATATGCTAATTATATTTTAGAAATTTTTGATTACTACACTAATTCACTGCTAAATTTTATACAGGTGATGGCACCATTTGGTCACTATTCTGAATATAAATTAATTGGATAAATCTTTAATGCCTGAAGTTACAGTAGCATAATGTAAAGATTTAGTTTTTGTAACTGCCACAGATTATATTAAGCATCTGCTAATTTATGTTCCTAAAATATTTCTAAATATCTTAACAGTTTTAGAAAATGTTGCCTTAGAAATTAATATATGGATGAAAACACCAAATATTAATGTGGTAAATTAATATTATTAGAATGAATATCACTCCATGTATTAAGAGACTATGCAACGTTAATCCCAATTTTTTTTAAAAAAATGTTTCCATAGATAAATTATTGACAAAATTTATCAGGTGTTCAAAAATATCATATTTTAACAACTGCATCTATGTGTATTTCCATTAAGGTTCTTACAATTGCTAGTCTCTTTCTATATAGTGGATAGACTATTTTGTTCCCAGATTTATAAGCAACCAGACAAGGGTCTTGATAGTCATTGATTGGATTTTAACGTTGAGGCTCATGAATATTTCAATTCATGGATGAAAAAAAAACTATCCTAAAAATAGGAAACAAAAAATTATATTGGAATCAATTACTTTGTAACAACTATTTTAAAAGGTTTTTTTTCCTCTCCTTAATTTCAAATGGAACTTTACCTCCAGTGCGGAAATAATTAAATATATTTTAACAACTCAAGGAACTTTATTTATTTATTAGACATATACTGCTTCATGGGGCTTTCAGCCCTCTCTAAGCAGTTTACAATTGTTTTTAGCAAATTGAGTCAGCAACTTGCCCCCACAGTCTGGGTCCTCATTTCACCCACCTCGGAAGGATGGAAGGCTGAGTCGACCTTGAGCCGGTGAGATTTGAACCGCTGAACTGCAGATCACAGTCAGCTAAAGTGGCCTGCAGTACTGCACCCTAACCACTGTGCCACCTCGGCTTTTTCACTTTGGCTGCAACTGAGAAATAAGTGTACAATTAAACGAAGAGACATTTTTTTTAGCATTAAGAAATGTTGACATCGCATTAAATTGTGTTCCAAAGTGTTGGAATTTAACTATTTTTGAGGCATTATGAATTGTACCAATACTGGGCCATTGTTAAAGGAATTGCAAATTTCCTATTTTACTAAGAGAATTAGTAAAATTCCTAATTCTGTTTTTTTGTGCTCCTAAAGCCTCCGGAGGGCCTCGGGTGGGGGAGGCTGTTTTCACCCTCCCCGGGCTCCTATAAAGCCTCTGGAACCTGGGGAGGGTGAAAAATGGCCTCAAAAAAAGGACTCACGTTCCCTGAAAAATGGCTCCGTGTGCCACCTGTGACATTGTCATCCTGGCTCTTGCTGCTTTCACCCCCAGGTAAAATGCCACAAGAAGGCATCGGATTAAGAAAGGTTGGTATATTATGAGAACTTGTCTGCAAAATTGTCTAGACAATTATCAGATCAGAGTAAAGAATTAGTGTTTTCCGTATTTTTTTACAGCCACCTGATGGATATGTTAGATTTGTGCACTCTGGATTTGGTTATCTTCTAGTCTAATCTATGAGTGATTGACATCTCACACCCTTGCCTTAAAGTATCTCAAGATGCTTTGGTGCTGAAAAAGGTAAAATCCAACATTTTAATTAGGGCCTGCAGCTACCAAGCTGCTGCACAATTGATGTTGTAAGTTCTATTCAGACAAATGTTCCAGATAGCATTCTAGCAGCACCATTTAAATGCAAAGATATTCAATTGCTTGGTGATTATTCTTCATTTGAAATGAGTGACAAAAGATAAAGGAGTGAAAATCCCCTAAGAAATATGGAATGGCTCTGAAAGGCCCTCAAGGCCGTTTCTGATTTGGTAATGAAATTTTGATAAAGAGAGTTCCATTTTCTTATTTGCTAACAAAAACAATTTTTTTTTTTGCTTTCGTTCTTTTTTTTTAACAAATTGGAATGCAGTAATACAGGGCTAAATATGCAGGAGAATTAGCCCAAGATGAGGGGATGAAGCATGGACACAGTGCTCTAAGGGTGTTTTCAAATTACAGGTAATTCCTCCCCCCCTTAGCAATCAATTGTTTGGATGTACCATTTTTCAAAGCTGTTCTATTTCACTGAGATCTGCATCCATTCTTCTCATTTTTTATTTCTCTGGTGACATTGCATTGTATATAACAGACTTACAGAAAAATAATGCTGCTTCCAAGGCCAGAAGACAAGAAGATAGAAACATTCACTTATATTGCTGAAATGACTTCTGGGGTAATGCTGGGAGAGATAATGAACCCAGTGGGTGGCACAGTGACTTAATGGTGCTAAAAGTGCTGGTCAGAAATGGTCTATGCTCCAGTGGGTTGAGCCTGGCTCTGTGAGAGGGAGTGAGCTCCTGTTGCCTGCTCCATGGCTCCTGCCCACCCAGCAGTTCAAAATCATGCAATATTGAGAGTAGATAATTGGTACCATTTTAGTGGGGGAAAACCTAGCTCTTTTTGCATGAGCTGAGAGCGGAAGCTGGTGCTGGACTTGGCTGTATATCAGGCAACGGAATTGAAGGCAGGGTAAGACTAGCAGATGAGCCCAGAAGAGATAACAAGCCCAAGGCCATCAGTCAGCTGATATAAGGAGACCAGTTTGCCTCCAGCTGTGCACCAAGGATAGGCATGCAGGTGCCAAACAGAATGAAATATCAATTTGGGTTGTCAGGACTGTGTTGTGCCTAGCATTTTCCCTGACATTGCTATGTGTGAAATGTGTGAATGAATGAATGAATAAATAAAATGAATAAAATAAAATGAATAAAATAAATAAAATAAATAAAATAAATAAAATAAATAAAATAATAAATAAATAAATAAATAAATTAAATTAAATAAGTAAAATATAAATAAAATAAATAAAATATAAATAAAATAAATAAAATAAATAAAATAAATAAAATAAATAAAATAAATAAAATAAATAAAATAAATAAAATAATAAATAAATAAATAAATAAATTAAATTAAATAAGTAAAATATAAATAAAATAAATAAAATATAAATAAAATAAATAAAATAAATAAAATAAATAAAATAAATAAAATAAATAAAATATAAATAAAATATAAATAAAATAAATAAAATAAATAAAATAAATAAAATAAATAAAATAAATAAAATAAATAAATAAATAAAATAAATAATAAAATAAATAAATAAATAGAAAGACAGACAGACAAACAAACAAACAAATAATACTGACATTTTTTGTGAGTGGGCTGCAATACAAAAATTAAACAACAAGCAAACATTTCTGTAGCCATTTTCCCACCTTCCTTGGGGGGGGGGGGGAATCTGAAAATGAACGTGGCAATAGATGTCATGTCTTATATTCTGCCTAGGTTCGTAGGTGCAGGATGCCCTAACCGACTGCTGGTAGTTTTGTGGTCTGGCTAGCGAAATATCAAATAGATTCAGGGCCTCATAGCATCACCTGAAAGTAATTTCATCAGTAAGTGGCAGCAGGGAAAATTACACTCAATAATATACCTGTTTTATTCTTAGTGTCTACACAACCTGAGAAATTGAAATTGATTATTGAGTTTGAGGAGTGGTAAATGAAGGAAGAAGGAGGACACTGTAAAAATACATAACACAAATAACTATATAATATGCATGCTATGAAAGAAAAAGAGGAAGGAAAGGTTTAGGGAAATATAGATGGAAAGAAAATAATGGATCTGATAAAGAATAGCAGGGGACAATTATACATTAATTAATGAATTAAATAAATTGGTCACACTTTATGAGACACTAGAAGTCTATTAGATGTGATTTACCAGCAATGAAGGTGTATTGCACATTTCTTCCTATCTACTATGACCGAGATTGGTGAATCATCACAAGTATGATTCTGATTTGAGACTAGAGATATCAGGTTATTTTTCTTTCAAGCTAGTGGCAGATTTTTTAAAATTCCCCCTTCTTTTTAGCAAGTGGGTTCCTAAGTGAATTTTGATTCAAAATCTTTGTTTGCTTTTTTAATCTTGTTGGTTCTGCCCCCCCCCTCCGAGAAAGCCAAACTACTTTGTAGATAAAATAATATGAAAATGCTAGTTTTGCTAAAAATGTAGTATTTCTATTTATCTACGTGGTCCAGATAAGACTTGCTTACTTTTTCACAGGAAAAGCATCACATTGAGGAAACATTAAAATATGTGGATATTTTTTATAAAAAATCAGAATCTTAAACTATGGGTACTTGAGAGACCGCCTACTGCCAATCACCTCCACTAGACCGATAAGATCACATAGATTAGGCCTCCTCCGAATTCCATCAGCCAGCCAGTGTAGACTGGCAACTACTCGGAGGAGAGCCTTCTCGGTGGCTGCTCTGACCCTCTGGAACGAACTCCCCGTGGAGATCCGGACCCTCACCACCCTCCAGACCTTCCGCGCCGCACTTAAAATCTGGCTATCCCGGCTGGCCTGGGGTTAAAGACTCTAACCCCACTCGAATTGTATGACTGTTGAGTTCTTAAATGATGTAGGGCTTTTATGTTGTAAATTGTTTGTCCTCCCCCCCCCCTTTTGAACTGTGAGCCGCCCTGAGTCCCCCCAGGGAAAAGGGCGGCATACAAATAAAGTGAAACTAAAACTAAACTAAACTAAACTTGAATGTGAATAAGGAAGTTAATAAATATTATCAGAGTTTCCCTTGAACAAAGAACTGAATTAAATGAATGGAGTAATCAGGTCCTATTAAAATAGGGCAAAACGTGTCAAGGAAGAAAACATTTTGAAGTATAACATAATATATCTTAGAATACATTGCTAAATGATAAGTGGCAGCAGAACAAATAATTAGATTTATGTAATGCTTTCTTTAAATTCTCCAGGAGCTTTGCATGCATTATGTCTGTAATACAGGTTGATATCATTAACCACATATTAAGAGCTGGGAATAGAGCTGAATGGTACCTTTAAGGCAATTCTATGGACTGATGGTTTTTAAGAGTAATTTGAGACAGGGAATTTCCATAACAATTATTTACACTGTCAACCATTATTTTCCTCCTCCTCCTCCTCCATCATTAAAAAATCAGTTTCTAAAGTATTTCACTTTGTTAGAAATATATTTCATTTGTACTTCATATGGGTAATAGTTGCAAACTGGCAAATATTTAGACGTTATCTAGAGTGAGATCATAGAACTATGGACAGTGGCAAAAGAAAGAAATCTAATAAGGAAATTAAAAGAGCCGAGGTGGCGCAGTGGTTAGGGTGCAGTACTGCAGGCCACTTCAGCTGACTGTTAGCTGCAGTTCGGCGGTTCAAATCTCACCGGCTCAAGGTTGACTCAGCCTTCCATCCTTCCGAGCTGGGTAAAATGAGGACCCGGATTGTTGTTGGGGGCGATATGCTGACTCTGTAAACCGCTTAGAGAGGGCTGAAAGCCCTATGAAGCAGTATATAAGTCTGACTGCTATTGCTATTGCTAACTGCTAATGCGGTACTGCAGGCTAACTCTGCTGACTGCCAGCAGGTTGATTCAGCCTATATCCATGATGGTGAACCTATGGCACGCCTGCCACAGGTGTCACACGAAGCCATGTCGCCTGGCACGCCAAGCCTTGCCCAATTGTCTTCCTGGTTTCTGGTGTTAATGCGTGCGCAACAATCAGCTCCCAAATAGCGGCTAGCAGATTGGCTCATGCGCATAAGGGATATTCCAGAAACTGAAAGTTAATTGTGCTCCTTTTTCTTCATGCATGAAGCTGAACTCTCTGGATCCCCTTCTCCGGCTTGCTGCTCCATCTCCTCTCTCTTGACTGTAAGTTGCCCAAATGAGATGGGCTAGCAGAGGGGTGGGGGAAAAGCATCCCCCCCCCAAGCTCCAATGCCTGAAGAGGAAGGGGAGGGCTGCAGGTGTCCTGGTTGATCCCAAGGGAGTCTGGGAGTGGAGTGAATTTACCCAGGCAAACCATTCATAGCCCTCTCCATCCTCTCTTCTGTGAAATCGCTTTCTCCCACTCGCTCAAATTCAAAAGAACCCCCAGCTGAGAATTACTGCTGTAGATTGGTTGATTCAGGGAGTTTCCTTAGTGTTAACTAATAATGTTAGTAGCCATATTTTTCAGAGAATAAGACGCACTGGTGTATAAGACACACCAAGATTTCAAAGAGGTAAGTAAGAAAAAAAATGCCCCCTTTTGGTGAAAAACGGTCCATTTTCTGCCCGTTTTTCACCAAAATGGGGGCATTTTTTCCTTCCCCCCAGCCCTGCTGAAGCCTGCAGAGTGCTTCTGGGGGGGGGAGGCAAAAACACCCCCATTTTGGTTAAAAATGGCCTGTTTTTCACCCATTTTTCACAAAAAATGGGATGAGGGAAGGGGCTTCGGGCTGTATTTGGTGTATAAGACGCACTAACATTTCCACACTCTCTTAAGGAGGGGGAGGTATGTCTTATACTCTGCAAGCGCTGTGATTGTGGGGGTTTTTTTCAGAGAAAAGACGTTAATCACATATGAATCTGAAATAAATATGTGGGTTTTGGGTTAGGTACTCGGTCTCAAAACGGTTTGCCATCACTGGGCTATATCCTTCCGAGGTCAGTAAAATAAGGATCCAGATTGTTGGGGACAATATGCTAACTGTAAACTGCTTAGAGAATACTCTGAAACTCTTTAAAGTGGTATATAAGTGCTATATAAGTCTAAGTGCTATTGCTAAAGCTCAAAAGCGTACTCAAATCAGTTTCCATATTATCTCACTTCTGTATCTGATTTTATCTTTAATCTTTGAGATTTTGGCTCCTATCTGAAATCAGGCAACTTTGTTCTGTTCTGAAAGCATTTTGTCAGATACGATCATTACATTATATTCTCAGCTTTGAGAAAGAAACAGAATGTCTTCCATTATTTTACAAGGAATATCATTTCAGATGCAGTTTTCAAAGAACAGGGTGCCCAGCCACATGAAATGTTTTCTAGCATTTATAAAGAATGGGCCAGAAAGAGGATCGGTAATAGTTTGTTTTTTCTAATAGGAGTGTTTTCTATGTGAAAATGTCATTTTATATGGAGGAAACATTCAAAGGTTTGGTCATCCTTCTGGATCATGATGAATGACTTCTTCTAATTCATTTTAGCTCAATAGTCAAGCCAAAGCAGAAAACAATCTTAACTGTTAATTCAAGGACTCTGTTGATGTTGATGGTGAGTAGGCAATTCACAGCGTGTTTTCATCATGTGAAGTCTTAAACTTGTGACTCCATCTGAATCAGAATACACCCATTAAACAACCTATATCTGGAAATAAATATATATTTGTGGCTTGCAGAAACAATTCTATTACTCCAGAAGCCAAATCAAAAATGATTAAGTTACAAGTACAGTAGATTCTTCTCCATGGTGGATTTGGTCAATTTGGAAGAGATTATTATACAGTATGAAGCAAACAAGATAATATTTGACGTAATCATTGTGTGCTAGTTTTATGAGGACAATCAGGTTATAAGTGTGCTAAATGAATAAATAGATCCAATGTGTAACAAATATTATTGTTTAAATATATATGAATTCATATTCATTTGAATTATATATTTAACTTTTGAGTTGATTAGGACGATAAACAATCAAAAATTTCCCCTATTAATGTTTTCAGGTGAGAAAATGTCATATAACAAAAATAAGACATTTCATAGAGTTGTATATCTCACAGAGCTAGGCTTCATCTGTCAATCTTGTCATAGAGCAGGAAAAAGCTGCTGACAGCTCTGACCAATTAGTTAGATGGGGTATAGAAAAGGGCACTAGGAAAACAGAATAGAAGCAGTTTAATCATATAATCAATGATAATCAAAAAGGAAGGAATATATAATATAATACATTCATTGAACTACAAGTGTCAGCCTCCGCTTTGCTGCTGCTTCGGCTGCCATTGAAACGGGGAGGGGGGGCATGGTATTTGGGAGGGGACTCATTGTTGTGCTGGAGGAAGATTCTAGATTTTGGACTGTCCACCTTACTGCGCATGTGGAGGAGGAGTGTTTCCCGCCAAGGCCAATGGACCAATATTCCATCCTGGTGATGCTTTTCGAAGTTATCTCACACCTGACATTTGGGAGAATGATGATTGGACTGTGCCAATGGGAGGGGAATGAATTATACAATATATTCTTCGCTTTCGCGCCTGAATATTCAGACTTCGCTTAGCTTCGCTTCTATTCATTTATAATTAGTAAAAGTACACTTGATTTCTACCAATGGAGTCCTGTGGTTTTCTTTCCTGATTTTTAAATGAAGAAGGGCTGACAACAAGTTTCTCATTCATGGTACAGAATCTATACCTAGATATTTTTGTACATAATATTCAAGATTTCCTTCACTCACTTTCCTTGACAATTTCTATATCTTAGAGATACTAACTGAAGTTAGAAATAAACTGGCAGGTAATATTTATTGCCCCTATTCCAACATGTTCAAAATACTTTAAATCAATTCTAGTTAGTTTGATCCAAGAAATTTAAACTTGCATAAAGTAGATTTAACCAGGAGCAGTAAGACCAAATATGCTAAAGTAAATCCAAATCATTTTGCTTTTAGCATAATCACTGCAGCCTGGTTCTGAACCGCTATTGAGTATCAACCAGTTTCAACAGATTTGCAACAGATGAAGAAGAAATAGGCTTATAAAGAAACAAGACACTCATTTTCTGCCAAAATTGAAAAATCATTGCCCAAACATTTCTAAAGAAGCATTCAGGCAATCCCAAAATTATTAAGTATGAAGTGGGCTATATTCAACCATTTGAGCACAAAGCAGAGAGATTTTTTAAAACCTATTTTAATGCAACTCTTAGTGGATTCGTATATACAAAGCATACAAAAATATTTCTATTAATACTGGCAGCTTTTCTGTCTTGCAGAATGTGTAAGATATTCGGAGAACAGCAGCAAAATTTTATTAAAGAAATAACATGAGCTGCCCAGCTAAATTTTCTATAGTTCAGTATACTGTCTCCTAATCAGGAATCTAATCAGGCGCAACTTAAATAAATACAAAAATGCATTTACTATGTTTTATATTTTCCCAAGCATAAAGAAGAAGATATATAAACAGTCTTGTATTTATGAACTACTATTATTTCCCTATTTCCCTGAAAATAAGACCTCCCCAGATAATAAGCCCAATTGGGCTTTTGAGTGCATGTGCTAAAATAAGCCCTCCCCCCAAAATAAGCCCTCCCTGAAACTATTGCAACACAACAGCAGCCATGAGGTGACCACGTTCACTGCCTCCTGCACCTCAAAAATAATAAGACCCCCCTGTAAATAAGGCCAAGAGCTTATTCTGGGGTCAAAAGAAAATAAGACCCTGTCTTATTTTTGAGGAAACACGGTAAATTTAAATTTAAGAAAGGAATGAACTATCAACAATGCTCAATGAGACACCACTTTGAATAGCTCCCTCAGGTCTGTTAATTTTGGTGTTCAGGTAAAGCTTCTTCACATCTACAAGTCTTACTTACCACCGCTTCATCTTTCACAACTTTTTATATGAGTTTTATTTAGAAGAAACAAGCTCAAGGTTTGTTCCTGATCAGTTTCCTTAGAAACTGCAACAAAAGCTGTGGAAACTGAATTCATTGTTAGACAACCAGATAAAATTCATCCATCACAGCCAGAAGGACAGGTGGTCAGTCCTGAAATCCATTTAGTGTACAGAAAGTTCAAAGTCATTTGGAAGTGGAATTACTCTTGTTGGTTTCCGTGGCCATCAATGATCACTAGTTTAACTTCAGCTATATCCACTTCGCTTTTCTTCAGGGAAACATGTTTGCAAAAGATAATGATAATGTGATATATAGGAAATTTTGCAGTTTCTCTATCCTGACCTAAGAAAATATGCAAGCTTTTTGAAATCTCTTTTAAAATGCATTTTTCTCCATGAGCAGAAATTCCCCTTGAAATTTTATTTTAGATGAAATCTTGTTAAAACTACAACTTTACTATTTTAGCTTACATTTTAGCTTACAGCTTAGAATAGTAGTCCATCCTGAAAATAAACATTTATATGTATTTCAAATAGAAATTGGGAACATAGTATTATGTATACCAAGATATAATAAAATACATTATAATTACTATGTATATGTAAATGTTAGTAGTGGAACGATTATTAGTAAGTATACCTAAGACTAGCTGATGAGAGCTAAATAGCTTGAAATAGATCTATACTAGTCTCCCTTTATTTATTTATCAGCACAATTACAACAAATGTAACAAAAAGGCAACAGTAAAAATATTGGGTTTCTGCCTGGATGGTCTCTTGTGATGAGCCAAAGGACAGAGAATGGAAGTAGTGATCTTCCTCCCATATTTGGGCATACCGGGGGTTGTGACTTAAATAAATAAATATATATATATTTGATTCCCAACAAGGGTGTGGCTAGCTGATGAGAGCTAAATAGCTTGAAATAGATCTATACTAGTCTCCCTTTATTTATTTATCAGCATAAATATAACATATATATATATATATATATATATATATATATATATATATATATATATATATATATATATATATATATATATATATATATATATATATATATATATATATATGGCTCTATTGCCTCTTATATATATATAAAATTGATGCTTATTTTATTTTAATAAACAGAATTATTGACAAAAAAAAAGGTTTTTCAGAAGTTTGCCCCTGAATTGGAATGTGTAACCACTTTTACATCAAGGGCTGTACTTAGCTTTTGAATGATGTTCGGTGAGATACATCAAAAGCAATAGTTTATATGAGAATTCTATCTCTTTGTTTGTGTTTAAGCTTGTGTGTGTCTGTGTGTGTGTGTTTGTGCATGTGTGTTTAATAGCATTTAAACATTTTTTTTAAAAAAAAGACATGTTTTTTATCAGAGAACTGCACTTAATTTATATAACGTTTAATGAATTAAAATTAATGCTTTATTAATTTTGAATTTGGGGGCCACATTTCTTTGTAGAGATTTAACATGCCTAGTTTGCCCCTTTCTGAGTGAAAATCCAGAGCAGAATCATGTCATTCAAAAAATGGCAGGTACATCACCAAGTTTGAATATTATAATTAAGGGATATTCCAGGGACTGCAACCTGGGGCTGACTTCCACTAAATAAACCACATTTTCCAGATAAGCCATGGATCATATCAACCTCCCAAAAGCAAATTGGCTATGATCATATTGGCTGTCTGTAAGTCCTTTAAAAATTAAATTTTGCCATCAAACTTTGGATACAAGGATTTGTGCTGGCATCTATATAATAGTTGCATTGATTGTTTTTTTTTTTAAATGTATTTTATTCATTTTTCACATTCCATTTGCAATCACTTATATACAGGGTATTTACTATAAGAAAAGAAAAAAAGAAAAAGGGAATAAAACGAACAAATAAAAAGGAAACACAACTCATCATTCACAACCCCACCTAACCCTTCCATCCTCCATACACCCCATCTACCCCCTCCAACTTTCCTTTCTCCCTCTAACACTCCCCTCCTACTTCCCTTTCCCCACAAACCTTTCTCCCCTTACTCCCCAGACACCCTCCTTACATTCCCCTTACTCCTTCCTTACTCCTCCCTCTTCTTTCCCTCTACCTCCTTCCTTGGTGTATGCCTTTATTCGAGTGTTGTTTGATAAAATGAACCAAGGGGAAAAAAAATAAAAAAATAAAAGAAAGAAAAAACCACCGTATATAAATACATTCTTATTCTTATTAAGACTATTTTAACACCCCCCCACCCCCCCCACAAATCCCCATCCCCAATCCTCCCGACTTCCCAGGGCCCACACCTGGCACTACCTTCTGTCTAAAATATCTTGTATACATATGGATTAAAAAATAAAAGTAATATGTCAAAAGAAAGAAAAACAGAAAAAAAAAGAAGAGAGAAAAAAAAGAGAAAAGAAAAAAGAAGAAAAAAAGAAAAAAAAAAACACTCTTTGTGTTGATCTCAGCCCCCCATCTTTATCTATGCTTAAATAGTATAAATCATTCTATCTATATTTTATTCTCGTCTCTTACTTCTTTGCTATTTACCCCAACCTTCTGTAGACTCTCGCGTTCCTCTTCCTAAACCTCATGATCCCTTCCGATAAGATTTAAGCAACGTGGTTCATGCCACATATTCAAATATGACTTTACAGAAGAGTAATCAAACTTTCCCTTCTAGTAAAATTTAAACAGCGTAAGTGATCTTTCTTAACCTCCTTTTCAAACAGTAATTCAAAATAATCTAGCCAAGCTTCCCCTTCTTAGTAAAATTAAGCAGCGTAGATCAAATATTACTTTACACAGAAATCAATTTCTATCTTAAGATAATTCCAACCGACTTTCTCTTCTGATAGGATTTAAATAATGTAGTTCATTCCACATGCATTTTACCCTCATCCCTTACTTGTCTAATATTTACCACTATCAAATTTATACTAGCATTTGTTTAAAATCTAACTCAAAGCAATTTCAACCAACTTTCCCTTCTAATAAAAGTTAAATAGCATGGATCATTCCACATATTCAAACAATACTTTCAGCAAGAGTCAGTTAACCTTCTGTTTTAAAATAGTCCCTTCTAACAAAGTTTAAACAACATAAATCATTCCGCCTTCTTTTTACACTTATCTTAAGATAATCCCAACCGGCTTTCTGTTCTAATAAGCCTTAAACAACGTAAATCATTCCACATATATTTTACCCTCATCCCTTGCTTGTCTGATGTTTACCACTATCAAATTTATGCTAATGTTAATTTAAAATCTAGCTCAAAGTAGTTTCACCCAGCTTTCCCTTCTAATAAGAATTAGTCCGCTTTTTCTACCGGAGAGAGGTCTCAAACCCCCATTCAGTCCTCAACTTTGGCGAGTATTTTAAAATGTCTAAATTCTCGATCTCCGTTTTTCTGCTTCTCCGAGGGAGGAAGGGCTACCCCCTCCATCTTGCAACCACATGGCCTGCCGTTTGCCTTCTCCTTCCGCTTGTCTCTCCTCTCTTCCAAGCGAGTCAGGAAGTCCCGCCTTCAGAATCCTGCAATAGAAATCTTGAGCCTCCGAAACAGAGTTAAGACGAAATCTTTGATTCTCAAATGTAACCGTGATGCCGGCAGGGGCCTCCCATCTGTATCGAATCTGTTGACTCCTAAGATCCTTAGTTAAAAAGGTGTAGTCCCTTCTTGCCTTTAACATCTGGAAAGGTATTTCTTTGAAGACAATCAAGTTCTGGCCATCAACTCGGAGACTGTTATTATAAAACTTTTGCACAATCGCATTTCTAGATTCTTTTGTAGAGAAATGTATAATTATGTCCCTCGGGAGCTGTCGCTGTTCCGCTATCAATGAGTTCTGGCGATAGATTTTCCGAATCTGCCAATCAAAGTTAAGTCCCGGGCTTCCCACCGCATAGCTGAAGGCTTCAGCAAAGGTCTGTTTCAAATTCTCTTGCTCCTTTTCACGGAATCCTCTGACTCTTATTGCAAATGCCTTCCTATTAAAATTTATCATCATGAGCTGTTCTTCATTGTCTCTAATTTTTTGTTGTAAAATTTGAATATTGGTAGTCAAATTAAAATTAGCCTTCTCCAAACTTTCCAATTTGTTCTCTATTTCAGCAGAGTAATCTGACAGTGCAGACACGGCTGCAAACGTATTCGCCTTCATTTGATTAACTTTAGACTTTAAATCATCATATAGTTCCAATACAAATTCCTTAATTTCTTGTTTAAAGGCATTAAACATTTTAAAGAAATATTCCTGTGTTAGAAATTCTCCAGTAGAGGGCATAGGAGACAAAGGCTGTGGTTCCAGTAAAAATTCTTTAAATTCTTTAGACACATTTGTAGCAAGACGCTTCTTTGACCTGGGTGCCATAATAAATAAACAAGTAAGCAGCGCTTTGCTCCCCTCTATTTCCAAAGAAGAAGAGTTTATTTTGTTAAGGAGCGGTCTGCAGGAAGGTAAAACCGGCTAAGTACATCCACTATCAATCATCCACGGAGAGAAATCGCCATTTTGAAGTCCATTTAGACAAAGAAGTCTCTAAGACAAATGGTGCTGGTATTTAAGATAGTAATAAAAGCATAAATCTCACAGGGGTGGGACCCGCCCGTATCAATTCTAGCTTGAAAAAACTTTGTTTTGTCCTGGGGGGGGCTAGCCTGTCTGGGGCTGCCAAAAAAAAAAGGCAGCTGAGAAGAACTGGCTGGAGATAAAAGCTCTGCTCCGGCTGGATCTAATCTCTGTCCACAGCCAAAAAAAAATAGTTGCATTGATTGTTGTTGCCTATTTTTGATATAGATTGGGTCAGAATATGTTGCTCCATATTATTAATATTGTTTTTACATATGTTTGTGTTTGTTTTTTATTCAGATTTTAATTGCCACAAAGTACCTAATGTCAGGAGGAAATAATAGATAAGATGCTAGATAGATAGATACAAATAATTTATAATTGCTATAAATTGTTAAATTACAAAGCCAAAACAGATGAAGCAGCAGCAAATAAACAAGCAAAAAATCCATACAAATTAAAATATTAAACTGATATAAATCACCTGCATATATTACATATATATATATTTATTACCAATATATCAAATTGGTCAATGTCTCTATATGTCTAAAATATAATAACATCTATGCCAAAAGAAATGTGCTCTATCCCATTGTGAAAGCCTGATAAATTAAAAATAAAAACCTTTATAAAAAGAAACCTCAGTTTAACAATAAGATTCTTATCTTCCCAAATGGTCTTTATGAATCTAAATAAAATATCTATGTGGAATTCATATTGGTACATTACTTAAAATATACATCGGAGACTAATATTAACTTTTATTCCAACCATTAATCAATCTATAATTATCCATTACAGTCTTATCTATAATAAATATTAATTCTTATCATATATATTTTGTGGTGTTTTTGTATATATAAGCCAAAATATTTAATATTCTATACACATTACAAAGCCAGCGTCTTGCGTTTATCTTTTGATATTTCAGATCCCAAAGGAAATGAGCCAGATTCTTTCTAATTAAACTTATAACCTGAATATTTACAAATTGTTGAACCACTTATTTCAAGTTAGGCAATCAAGTAGAATAATTATTCAATACTGCCAAACTGTCATCTTCTTACAAAAATGTATGTTCTTGATCTCCCTACCTAATACCCCAAGATTGCCTAACAATTATTGCTAATATTCAAGTATCAAATCCAAAAGCTACAAAGAAAATGGGCAACCCTGATATGATGTAATTCAGCTGAAACACAAATTAGTTGATTTTGTTATTACCCTGGAAATTTAAAAGGACTTTTAATTAATAATTTAATTTATTGGTTTATTTATTTAAGACATTTATATAGCTGTCCATCTTATAACCAACTCTGGGCAGTTTCCAATCATAAGTTAAAACAGGAAAAAGGCGAAAAGATATAAAACTAAACACATTGAAGACATTAATATTCATTTATTTAAAACGTGTATATAACATTTAAGCACAGGCAGCCCAAATTTGGGGATATGCAGTAGATTCAGCTAAATCCAAAAATCACAATGCAGAACGGAACACTTAGGAACTGTTGTTTCTTTTACATTTGGAAGAATGAGCAAGTCTAAATCCACTCAGTATTAACAAGAGGTGGGTTGCTCTCGGTTCAGCCCGATACCCACCACTGGTACTAACATTGTTCCTAAAATTTGTTTGTGTGTGTATGTGTGCATGTTTCTGTGTGTGCATGTGTTTCTGTATATTGCCGAAAGAAGCAGGATGGGCACCACATGAACACTTGTTTATGTTAAACACCATAAAAGGTAGCAGAAGGGAGGTTGGTCCACTGCATTCTATGACATTTCAAGTGTGATCTTTGCAACCAGATCACCACTGGTTACCCTGTGGATAACTTCGTAGATAGAAAGAGCTTGGGAGTGGAGATAATTTGTCATTGACTCTACTTCATACCCTATTTTTAAATATTTCTGTTCATGTTTTCTGTTTAACCTGGCAGAAATATCTGCTCCAGTTACTTACTCGTTTTAGAAAATCTTACACTTCTCTATCACATCTTTATAATCAGTTCCATTCTATTCAAAAAGGAGCATCAACATTTCTGAACACCTTTTCTCTCTCATCAATCTATCTCCAAAATCTGAAGGCATATTCATCACTAGAGGGTTTTTATTGTTGCAACGTCCATCATATTCTACCTCAAAACAACAAAATTATAGCTTGAAAAACCCCTATACTGATTTCTATGAAATTCAGTTCATTTAATCTCCTGAGCAATGGAAGACTGCCAATCAATCTTATTCTACACTGATGAAAAACAAACAAAAAAGAATTTATTTTTTATCCTCATGCTAGAATGATCTCCATTTTTCCATCTCCAATCAATTGGTTGCCTACAGAAAAAAAACGTAAAATGGTTTAGATAGTTTTCTGAGCTTTGTGCCAGATGCCAAATTGGATTGTGTGACCTCTACCAGTTAAGTTGCAAGTGAGAAGAAATACGAAGTGAACCCAGTCAATAGGAAAAATAGGGTATGTTTGAGTAGAAATATGTTGATATTTTAGTTTACTATCAGTTTGGGACAAGCATGTTGCAGATATCCCTTATAAAGACTTTTGAATCAGCAAAATTACCACCCACATAAATATCTAAAAGAATGTAGATGCTTCATGCGTGACTCCATTATTATTCTCCACCTGTTGATTTGTAATGGAAACATTTCAAAATGATAGTACGGTATTTTCTTAGATCAGATTTTGATATTTTTCGCTATGCAACTAGCTTTCAAACACCAGCTTTGCTGATAAAGCCATGGTGGTGCAGTGGTTGAAGGCTAATTCTGCTGACTGCCAACCACCAGCAGTTCTTCAGTTCAATTCACACAGGCTGAAGGTTGACTCAACCTTCCATCCTTCCAAGATTGGTAAATGAGGATCCAGATATACTGACTCTGAAAACTGCTTAGAGAGGCCTGAAAGCATTGTGAATAGTTTAAGTGATATTGCTATTGCTAAAATAAACCTGTGCTTATTATGCAGGCCATTCACTCTAGGTGGCTACTACCAAGATCACAGCAAATTATGGATTCCATTATCTCTTGAAGTTAGGTCTCTGGGGCCCATCTTCAGTCATTATATCTCTTTCAAAAAGTATTATTTTCTGATACCTAGCTTATCTTTCCGCTTGGTGTTACAAACCATTTCAGATTACTTCATATGCGTGAGTAATGAGGCACTCATTCTCATCAGAAAGCAATTTATGCCAATGATATCAATTTCAAAATGATTTGTGGAGTTAAATTAATAAATTTCATTTTTTGAATAATTGGAAGGTGATTTTTTCATCCAGTTTTATATAAATTCAATTTTGAGGTAGCTTGTGTTGTATAGTGGAATAAAACTGCATATGGGGGTCATGAATCAAATTGCTGAAACAAGGTGTGTATGCATGCACTGTTAATGAAACTACGAAAAGGCTAAAGGCTAAAGTTGTAATTCCATTTTAGTTGAGTTTTAATTCATTTAGCAGATAAAAGCTGTTTTCATATAAGCAGTGTCCTTTTTTTTTGCAGTTGCAGAGGGGAATGTGGAAAAGGGGTCTTCAGAGAGTGGAAGCAATCAATCAATAAAGAAGATGGAAGCTCTTCCTTGTTGATTGACTCATGAGTTGCCTAGTCACAGGAGTATTGCTGGGACATATCTTCATTCCATTACATTGGATGGAGCAGATGTATCTGGTCCATAAGAGCACACCTGAATTTAAGCAATCAACCTTACGCCAAGGTACCACAGGGGTAGGGAATCAATCATGGGATAAAATTGGATAAAATCTGGATAAAATTGGATTGGATAAAATTGGTGTCCATCATCTTATAGGAAAAATGTTAGATATAAATGTAAATCATCATCATCATCATGTCTCAGTCTGCAGAGTATGTTCGGACAGAATGGGTGTGCTCCAGGTGTCTTTCACTAAAATTGTTATCTTGTGAGACCTAGGAAGTATGCCTTTTTTCTCATCACACTTCCCCCTCAAATACTGATGGCCCACTTTCCTGGAGGTCCCAAAATTCCTTAGATGGTTTTGTTCCTAGGCCTGCGAGGGTTTTTTTTTTTTCTTTGAAGAGGGAGGACTCTTGCATTATGTTTTAATGACCATTTTTACTCCAAGTTGCTTGTTTTTGGCCTATGTTCTTGTCTGCTCTTAAACTAGATTTTGTAAAATACTCAGAATTTGTTGGAACGGATGGCAACCATTGCCATTATCATTATCAGATAGCAGATCAGCATACCTCTGTGTGATGGAGGATGTGGATATTAGTTGTAAAATAGTTGCAGATAACCAATGAGGTACAGCAGTTAAAGTCTGGGACTACAAATGAGGAAACCCAAGATCTACTTCACCCTTAGCGATGGAATTTCACTAGGGAACATTCAGTTAGTTATTCCATTCCATTCCATTTATTAGACTTGTATGTTGCCCTATTCCCCGGAGGGACTCAGGGCGGCGAACAGACATATGGGGAAGGGGACAATATAAAAATGAACGAAACAAGACAGGATACAAAGACAGATTAATAACTACACAACAATCAGCAATTCGAGTGGGGCTGGGAACTCATTAGCCCCAGGCCTGCCGGAACAGCCAGGTCTTAGCGGCTTTGTGGAAAGCCTGAAGGATGGTGCTTCCAGCAAACTACTTGGCATTTTGTAGATAAAAAGGGGGGGGAGTTTTGTATCTGTACTTAGATATAAGAAAATACCATTTAAAAACAAAACAAAAACAGTGTTACTAAATGTACTAGATGATCCTTGGAAATTGTCAACAGAATCAGTCAAGGAGATATTGCTGGGTCAAAACCAGGAGTTTTTAGAGAGTGGGAGGGAACATGAGTCCCAGGTCCCATGGTGGGGAATTTTCTTCTACCACCCTAACATTCTAATCCTAAAGTGTTTGTGGCCTGCCCTATGCTTAATTTTGCATTGTGCAAAGTTTTGGGTGCAAAAATGGACAGCCCTTTAATTTAAAGGATCCAGTTTATTTAAAATTAAGAATATTGCATTCCCCCCATTTTTTTTTAAAAAAAGAAGAATTTAAAAAGCCTGTACAGTTTGAAATTCAAGGAACTAATCAAAGTTGAAAGAAATGTATCAAAACATATTGTTGGTAGACCCAAGGGTTTAGCTGAACATCTGCAACGCATTCAGGAAACTGAGAATCAAAAAGTTTATGAAAGTTTTATACAGGTAGTCCTTAACTTACAACAATTCATTACAACAGACTATCCAAAGTTACAAGGGCACTTTAAAAATGGTGTATATCATTTTTCACACTTATGGCCATGGCAGCATCCCCTTGGTCACATGATCGATATTTGGACACTTAGCAACTGGTTCATACTTATGACGATTGTAGTGTCCAGGGTCCTGTGACCATCATTTTTGTCCTTCTGCAAAGCAAAGTCATTGGGCAAACCAGATTCACTTAACAACCATGTTATGTGGTGATTCAGATAGAAATAGATGTGGGCATGAGGAGGACATTACTTTGAACTAATGCATTTATGGACTAACACTTATATAAAATGCCATGATCCTGAATTATCATAAAGAAAATGCCAGATGCCTTATGAATAATACACATCCATAAAGTTAATGCAATAATTTAAACTGTAACTGCATTCTAAGAATTGCATTTCAAATTATTTGTTGAAAAACCGGTGAACCTGGAATGACCATATTTTTAAGCCAGAGAATCAAATATGGGAAAACACCAGCCAATATTTTATGTTCTAGATGTGTTAACTTCTGGTGGGTGACAGATACCTACTTTAATATCTACCAAGTTTCATGACCTCAATTTATTTAATTTTTATTAATTTAAAAATGGATGGGAAGATGACGCGTTGCAAAGGAAAATTCTAGCCTCAAGCATAAGCCTCTGTTACTAACAAGGCATTTAAGATCCAGAGAGGCTCCAAAAAACCATTCTTACAGAACGAAATGATGGATGGCTGAAGTCCAGGGCTTTGATAGCCTTCTGATATATAGATGTTTTGTGACTATCCAAAAGAATTGCAAACTCCTGTGCTAAGTCATAAAGAATTGTACAACTCTGCTTAAAGTGTTCTTGGTACTATCGTAAGGAGAAAAAACAGGAGCCACAACAGAAATGGAATGGGTTAGCTCCATCTAAGTTTACCCTGACTTGTTATGGATCTATTAAGACCTCAACGAAGTCCAATTGCCACTTCTGGGGTCATTCAATGAATCCAATTAATGACTTAGTTGGTCGGATATTGAATGTTTAAAGTATGGAATTTCCAACTCAAGATGTGATAATGATCAGAGTGTGCAGGACATTATGGTGATTACGTAGCTTCCTCTTGTTCAATAGCCAACAATCTTTCGAATTTCTGTTGCTGGGGAGGCAGGAGATCCTTATTTTCATACCCTATTTATAATCCGTTGAAAATTTCATGTCCTATTTATAATAGTTCCGGACATATTTGATTGATTGTTATAGGAACAAGATGCTGAAATAGGCAGCCCTCTGATCTGATTCAGAAGAACTCTTATTCTTTTAAAAGACACGTGGCTAAATGAAGAGATTTATTCAAGGAAAAGCTAGCATTTCAAAAAAGTCATTTTTGTTTATTGCAGTTTGTTGACCTATTTCAGGTTTGGAAACTTATAGTAACAAAAAATAATAATAATAAAATAAAAACCTAAACAGGAAGCAAGAATATCACTTTTTAAATATTTATTTGTGTATATGTGAAAACAAACCATTGGGTTTCATTTCAGAATGCAAAAAAATAATGCTTTAGACATCTTGCTATTTGTGTCAGAGTACCTTTGAGGGGGAGGGAGAAATAGTTTCTGGCTGACAATTTCCCAATGACATTTTAGTAGCGGTTGGAAAAAACAGCTTGTAGTTAGTCAGATAATGAGACCTGAAATTGAGCTTCTGAAAGACATGGAAATAGGCGAAGGAAAAGTGTACGCTGCAACTCAAAGAAAGAAAGAAAGGGTAAATGTGAAATCAAAGAGGTAAAAATGAAATGCAAAATCTGTCTGTGTTGCCTGGCAAGGTGAGAGAAAAAAGATGGAACAACTGAGGGAAAGTGAAATGATGGAATTATCAAAAAAATCATTTTCTTTCCACACACACACACAAAAATGGCATTTGTGTGAAACCTCTTTTATTGTTAATTCGAATGCATTTGTGCTCCATCCACCATGCTTTCTGCAGAAAAAAATCCTATATTTGAGGAATAGCTGCTTTCCATGGACCATGAAACAGCTGCCATGTGTTTGGGTGGGATGATTGGTCTCTGCATCGATTGTTCAAAGATGAATAGCTGCTTTTATGTGTTGACATGTTAGAAACAACCTAGGAAGCATGACGTAGTACTGAAACATTTCAACTGAAGCTTAGTGTGGAAACAGACAATATTATCGAAGAAACTGGATTAGTAAATTATTGTGATTCAGCAGCAGTCTCCTGTGAGTCTTTTCGGGATGCAAGTTTAACAATGCAGCTGGGGCTCGTTAGTGGGTCTCCGGGTGATAAAAGGACGGATGGTGCCACGCCCTGGTTGCAGGAGTCAACGTTCATTCGTTCGTTCAACATTCATTGATCATCGGTCGTGGTTTCTTTGAGATACACTTGGAAAAGTGATTTGCTTTCTGTAACCCTGATTCAAGGAGACACTTGGGGAAGTGCATGGCTTTGTAAGAGTTTTGTTTTATATTCTATTATCTGTTCAGAGACTTCATTTATGTTTATTTTGGGGCTCGCAGCCAGTCTAAGCCAAGAACTGATAAAGTTCTTCCCTTTTAAGTTTGTCTGCCTGTCATCTGTTAACGAGCTGAGAAGGGGGGACAGAACAGTAAATAATACTGCTTCTTTTATCAGTGATTTTCTTCTTAAACATCCCTATTCGGTTTTACCCAAATACTAATTAGATCATTTCCTCAAAAAAATATCGTTTGGCTAAACTTTGGTTCAAATCTAAACTTCCCATTCCTGGTATTCTGCAGAAATATTCAACATTATCTCTCAAATTCCCCCAGCCAACATATTCAACATTGGGGACCTTTGTTTAAATACCAAGCGATGTGTATTTTATGTGTATATCCAATTTTTCGTTCACAGTAATCTAAAGTGAGATACCAGGAGACAAACCAATAAAATAAGGCAAAGAGCAAAAATGAAATCTAAAAATAGCGCTACAACAATCACACCAGCAACACATTGAAATTATATAGAAGCATAAATTCAGCCCAAAGTTAAATGAACAGATAGATATTCATTTAACACTCATAGATATGTAAAAAAATATCTTCACTGTTTAAAAAAAGGTCAATAGGGTATGCATGCTTATTTTATTCACTAAATCTTAGTCAACAGAATATATTTTCTGTATATGTAGATATTTTTTAATATTATTGCTCTTCTCTCTCTCTCTTTGTCTTTCTCTCTCTCTCTTCCTCCCTCCCTCCCTCTCCCTCTCTCTCCTGTCACTGTTATCTGTGACCAAATAGAATTTGAAAGCCTGCAAAAATTAACTATATATATATATATATGATGATGCCCACCATATGCCATAATCTTTTTAACACAACTCTATCCTTAAGAAAAAAAAGAAGACAAAGAAATGCAATAAAATAAAGGAACTTGTAATTCACTTCTCAAGCCAAAATTTTATTACTAACATATAATTTCCTAATGGAGCTTCTCTACTGTTGGTTATAGAATAGTATTATGGCATAATTCACTTACTCATATTTTCTCACAACTCATATATCTCTGGACAAGAGCTGCTCATCTGAAATTCAGAACCAGAAAAACAACAACAGAAGCAGAGTCTAGTAATTTGTAGCCTTTTATTTTGCCATCTGAGAGGGAGGGATGCAAATATACCGTTCTCTAATTAAGTTTTCAAATGAAGAATCTTGACAGTAACTATAAGCAGTATGTCAGGATACTTCATGAGAGCAAGAGATACAAACCATTGTCAAGAACTGAGGGGCTGATTATATTTAACTACTATTTATAAAGCATTCATTGCCACTGTGGAGGTTCAATGATTAATTCCCACATAAAAGTTATGGAGACTATAAGTTCGCCACTACTAAATGTAAGACTACATATCTGAAGAATGTAAGCTTTGCTTTGTTTTTATTTTGTTTTCTAGGAGAGGAAAGGGGCTTATGATTCTCCATAAAACACAATACAGCATTGGACATATATAAACACAATAAATACCTATATTTCATCTGAATGACTTCTGATTCTGACCCAGGTTAAGATTTAGCCTATTCTTCCAGTTTAGAGCTAATGAAGGATCCTTATCACTTCACATGAATAATAGGAAGCGAAACTGGAGGGAAAGAAAAGAGCAAAAATTACCATATTTGATTTTTATTGCATGAGAAACAGAAAAGCATAAAATATATGCACATAAGATTCTTTCTTTCTCATCCATACATAAAGGGATTAGTCGGGAAAACCTGGAACTAGAGTATTTAGAGTATTTAGAGTATTTATTAATACTTATAGGCCGCCCTTTTCCCTGAGGGGACTCAGGGCGGCTTACATAAAATGAGGGGAGGGGGTATACAAACAATAAACACACACAATACATAAAAGTAAAATAATAAGCAACATTCATTCATCATTCGGGTGGGGGCAATTATCTTTGTCCCCAGGCCTGACGGGCTAGCCAGTTCTTAAGGGCTGTGCGGAAGGCCTGGATGGTGATGAGGGTACGAATCTCCACGGGGAGATCGTTCCAAAGGGTCGGAGCTACTACTGAAAAGGCTCTCCTCCGCGTGGTTGCCAGTCGACACTGACTGGCGGATGGAACTCGGAGGAGGCCTAATCTATGTGATCTAATTGGTCGCAGGGAGGTAATTGGCAGGAGGCGGTCTCTCAAGTACGCAGACCCACTACCATGAAGGGCTTTATGAGTGACAAGTAGCACCTTGAAGCGCACCCGGAGATCAACAGGTAGCCAGCGCAGCTCGCGGAGGATAGGTGTTATGTGGGTGAACCGAGGTGCACCCACAATCACTCGCGCGGCCGCATTCTGGACTAGCTGAAGTCGCCGGATGCTCTTCAAGGGCAGTTCCAACTAACTGTTGGAACATTGCTATAACAGTAAATCGGATGAGATGGGATATATTGTATAAAATGAATGAGGGGACTATGGATAGACAGAAGTTGCGCATCTACATTAACCGATAAACAGCTAGTGCAGCTTCCTCTTTACTAGCCATTTATTACCCATTGCTTCAACACGTTCTGTTCTAGGTTTCCCAAGAGCATGAAGAAACTCCTTGTCCTGACCAAAAAGAACCCCCTTTTATTAATTTACTGTGAATTCTGCTCAATCACATCCAACATCCATAGTTTTAAATGCATCAGCAAGATGGCATTCAAAGATTAGTTGCCTGAGGCAACAGTAGACATGAGAAGAAGATCATGGAAAGTCTTTCAAGGGAGGGTTTACAGTCACAGACCTTATCTGGCTTGGAGAGCCGACAGGTCGATATCTGCAAATCTTGGCAAGGAGTCTCGGAGAGTCCTGAACCAATTAAGAGAACTAATTGTCTTCTGAAAACTCCACTCCCCTTTGGCTTCTCTTTTATTTTTCTGGGAGGGGCCATTCATCATCCACCTGTGGCCTTACTCCCAAGTTGACTCCTGTTCCTTAGCTGTTCCCTTCGTCTGGCCACTCTGCGCATGCGCACACTGGGAACAGGCTCCAGCTGTTCATCTCCCTCACTGATGTCTGACTCTGAAGGCAGCTGATAACTGGCATATGGCTCTGACCCCTTCTCTGCCTCTGACACAGAGCCCTCATCAGAGCCTTCCCCAGACGCCAGGACAGACCCATGTTCCTCCCCAACCTCCTCACTGTCTGAATCTGCTGCCAGCTCCACTGGTCACCGGCGGGCCACAATACAGCATAGAGAAGAGGTTCACACAGCCGTTCACAGAGCCTGAGATAGGCCAACTACAGAAGGTTGTGAAGATTAAAGATAAGACTCAGCTATTGAAAAAACACAAGTGCCCAACTCCATCTGAAGGTTAAACGAAGGGTCACAGCAGTGGCTACCAGGTTGAAGAGATACACTAAACGCCGTGGTTCCCAAACTTGGCAACTTTAAGACTTGTGGACTTCAACTCCCAGAATTCTCCAGCTAGCTCTTCTGGCTGGAGAACTCTGGGAGTTGAAGTCCACAAGTCTTAAAGTTGCCAAGTTTGGGAACCACTGCACTAAGAAGCAAAGACCAAGAAGATGAATGTCCTGTTTTCCAAAGGACATCCAAAATATGCTCCCAACTGCAGTGCAACAAGATAGTAAAGAAAACTCAGAGCATCCATTGTTTTAAATACATCAAAGATTAGTTGCTGGAAGAATGCCTGAGGCAACAGTAGACATGGGAGGAAGACCGTACAGATGAAGTCCCATAGCAAGACAAGAGCGTGCATGGGATGATGTACAGATAGCTGAAGTGGCAGATATTGGAAAATCCTACAGAGGCAAAGACAGCATTGAGGCACTAATCATAGCAGCACAAAGAGAGGCACTAAACACTTGCTCCAATAGCAGTAGCAATAGCAGTTAGACTTATATACCGCTTCATGGGGCTTTCAGCCCTCTCTAAGCAGTTTACAGAGTCAGCATATCGCCCCCAACAATAATCCGGGTCCTCATTTCACCCACCTCGGAAGGATGGAAGGCTGAGTCAACCTTGAGCGGGTGAGATTTGAACCGCTGAACTGCAGATAGCAGTCAGCTGAAGTGGCCTGCAGTACTGCACCCTAACCACTGCGCCACCTCGGCTTCATAGAAACAGCTACCACACAGGCCTGAGAGACATTCCAACACAACGTGGCAGGATGTATAAGGCAAGGAGGAGCATCATAAATTGAATGGCGCGTAAAAATCTTCATAGTGTTTGGGTTAGTCCAATCTTTTGGCTCTTGGGTCACATGGTGTGAAGAAGAATTGCCTTGAGCTACATATAAAATAAGTAAAAATGCTTTATAATGTAAAATCACACGATAATGTTAAAAGTTGATGAACTCATGCAGCTTCATTACTATCTGCCCAGGAATATTTGTGATTCATAAGCTCACGGGTTGGATAGGCCTGGATTACAGCCTTCCAAGTTCAGGTGAGAGGTTCTGCGGAAGGCTATGGAAAATAACAGGGCCAAGATCCTGTGGGATTTCCAGTTCTAGATGGACATGCAAACCAGTCATCAAGTAGACCTTGTAAACAAGGTTCAGAAGACAGTAGTGGCACTATATGGTAGTGGTACCAAGGAACAACTACATCGAGAAGGAATATGGGAAGTTGGAGAAGTACCAAGGGCTGAAGAAGAAAATCGAGAAAGTAAAATCCAATGTGGTCCATTAGGGACTGTGACTCCAAAGCTGGGAAAGTGGCTTCATGCATAGAAATGAGAAGGAATAGCTTTGTTTATTTACTTTATCTAGCGGGTAAGGCTAGAAACCAGAAGATGATGACTCTAATTTTGCCTTAGACATGAAATCTGTCTGGGTGACTTTGGGCCAGTCATTACTAATCATGTTAAGACTTGGGCATAAGCTGGTTGGTCAATTCCTATTACAACCAACCAATGAATGAATGGTGTGTTGATTAAAAAAAAAGTCCTGCACTTGTGAAAAAAATACTAAGATGTTCTGACTCCCTCCTCCGTCCAGTAACGAATGCCGAGACAAGCTTAACTGGAATGTACTTTAATAGCAAGACACCAAAACCTTAGTGGCTGAAAGCCAAGCAGAACAAACAGATAAGGACCTTGGCAGCAACTCAGACAAACTCAGGCAGCAATAAACACAGATAAGGCTTGGCAGCAATCCAGCCTGCCAAGCTCACAGCAATGTCCTCCGACATTCAATCCTGGGTTGACTTCTGCAAAGAGGGCCGTGTGCACAAGTAGCTTTTTATAGTCTGGAGAGGAGCCTAATGACCACCAGCTGAGTACAATCACCTCTGGTAATTGCGTAATTGTTCCTGACGCCTAGTAGCTCTTCGATGGCTTGCAGCCAGGAGCAACTCACTGCCGGCATCTGGCTCACTCTCCCTTGGACTACTCTCACTGGTCCAAGGCTCAGGTGCCTCCTGGTGGCCAACCAGCCTCTCTGCACCCTGCTCAGAGTTGGAACCCTGTCCAGGGTCCTCCACCTCTTCCACAGCTGACTCATAGGGCCCCTCGCTGTCGGAGTCTGGTGGCAGCTCCAACGGCTCCTGCTGGGCCACAACACTAAGATATATACTATACGCACAAACATGTACATACTCATATACTTATAGAAATAATTTTGTTGTAGTTGTTTTACTCTCTTTTTAAAAATTCATGTGGTTTTGTTTTTCCTTCTTTTGTTTAATTAAAGGACTTTTTAAAAAAGAAATGTCTCTTGCATCTCAATTATATCACTTTCTGATGTCTTGTACCCCGTCCAAAATATAAAAGAAGTCTTTGCATCAAGGAATAACATGTCAAGGAGACGACTTAAAAAGAACTCTTCTACATAATATGCAATTTGCATTGCAGATGAGTTTGGAGTGTATTGAAAGAACAATGTGGTCAGTGAACTCCCACATGACGTGTCAAACCACAGTATATCTAATGTCTCGGTCTGAAATTGAACAAGAACTTTTATATACAGTATCATGTCGTTTCTTAATGTATTATTAACCTTCTATTGGGATTTACTACATTTAATTTTTTTTTAAGTATCTGTTTACATCTACGTTGCATTTTAACAAGGACACCTACTGAAAGAAAGACCAATACTTCATGATTTGAATTGAAGCCTTGGAAACCAGGGACAAGACTGAAATGGACTGGGCTAAAGGAAACTAGTTTGAGAGGAGGAGTTATAGCTCTGTGTTGTTACACATCAGTTTTTTTTTTAAATCAAAATACAGATTGAAAAAATATTGCATATTAAATTATGGGGTTTATGGATTGTGATAGGTAGGGTGGGTTTATCAGTAAACCACTACACTGAGAGATTTGGGTTTGGCAATCACTGGAGGGGGAAAATGATTACTTTGTATTGGAAGAAGTTATCACCCAGCCCTCTCCCAGAAACAATGAAATATCCTAGGAAATATTGAAAAGGCAGAATATTTCTCTGGATATGAAAAGGAAGAAACATGTTTTAAAAGATGGAATAGCTCCCTGTAGCTTCCTGCCCATCCCCACTTTTTGTTAATGGGCCATTAAGAAGGCCAAGCTAGTCTCTTTACATTATAAAGAGTTCTCCACTTCAGCTCCAGGGAGACAGGATTAAGGCATGATAATATTGACCACATGGCATCTGAGAACTCAACTAAACCTGGATTCAAAACACAGCCTAGAGATTTGCCCCTGCATGAGCCCATGGGAGTCTGACAACCAATCAGAATACAAGCTCAAGATCAAAGGCCAGAGAGGGCATAAAACCAGGGACTTTCAGCATCTCAGTCCTTCCTTCTCTTCTTCTCCACCAACATTGAAGCATGTGATCCCCTTTTCTGTTCAGGGCTCAAGCCATGTGGTCCTGTCCACAAATAAACCATCTTTCCAAGCAGCCTCCATGTCTCCAGTGTCTTTTTCCCACACTTGGAGCCGAACCCAGAAGGACGTTTCTTTCATCAGTACCTTGGTATGAGTGAAGATTAAAGAGACAGATCATAATTAATGGGATGAGCATTATAACATTATGTTCTTTACTCTAGAGGAGGAGCAAAATGATGAATAATTTCACTGAAGCAGATCAGCAAGAAGGAAGGTTGGGAATATCAATTAACTTCTGACCAGGATGCCATAACTGACAGTATTAGTTTTACATTACAAACATCTTCGGTGCCTGAGGTAGGATCAAAAGGTTTTCCCAGAACACTGCAGTCAACACTAGCAGAGAGCATATTTAATGCTACCATAATTAATTTCACTGCACTGTAAGAGTTGGTAAAGCAACAGCGCCAGGTTTCCAAAGCATCCTGATATGGTCATGCCTATTTTATTAGCAGACAGCAAAGATTATGCATAGGTGGATATTTTTTTTTTAAAGGGTATAGTTCTTTTATTGAAAATTTTGAAAAAAAAAAACTTTTACAAATGTTTATTTCCCTCCCCCTACTCTCCCCCCCAACCCCCCCCCAAAACCTCCCCCCCCCCAACTTCCCAGAACCAATACAGGGTATAAATCTTTAACAAAGATATTCTAAAATAAACTTTAAAAAAAAAGTTAATATCATCTCTCATTTGAGCTTTAACTCCTCTTTGCTAGGCTAGCTCTAAACAGATTATATCATTCCTTGTTTCTTCAGTCATAAACTATCTGGAATTTCTTAGTCCCGTATTTATTTTGAGTATAGTCAATCCATCTTCTCCACTGCAGTTTATATCTCTCATTTGAGTGGTCCTTGAGATATGCTGATATTTTAGCCATCTCTGCTAGGTTTGTTACTTTTAATGTCCAATCTTGAATAGTAGGGAAGTCTTCCTTCTTCCAGTATTGCACCACCAGCAGTCTTGCTGCAGTTATTAAATGCAAAATCAAGTTAGTCTCTATAACTGTACAATCAGTAATTATGCCTAACAGGAATAACTGAGGGGTAAACTTTATCCTTTTTTTAAGAACATTTTGCACAACCCACCATATTTTTGTCCAAAATGCTTTAACCTTTTTACAAGTCCACCATATGTGGGAATATGTAGCATCAGCATAATCACATCTCCAGCATTTAGGATGTAAATTCGGATACATAGAGGCCAGTTTTTTTAGGATCTAAATGCCATCTATAAAACATCTTATAAAAGTTTTCTCTCAAATTTTGGGCTTGTGTAAATTTTACATAGGTGGATTTTAAATACTTAGGCATAAGCCAGGCGATATTATCACAAGAGAAATGAAATATAACATTATACTTCAAATGAAGGGTATTTTTTTTTAGAAAACAATGAAAGAAACTCTCTCTATATATTTATATAGTTATTAGCTCTAGGCAGGAAAGGAGGCTACTTATTCTAGTAATTTGGCACACTCACAATGATATGCCAACTGTTTAATTGGCTAACTATTCATCGGGCAATCTGATAGGTCAACTCTAATGGAACTAATGAATCAATAAAATCTGGAATGGTTGAATAAATGTATATATATATATATATATATATATATTTAACCGGTGCCGGTGATTTCCTTGTGTTGTGTGTCTCTCTAACCCTCTTTTCCCCTTAAAATGCATAACAAAAATAACATCAACATGTGGTACTTAGTCTTGAAAAGGGTAACCAATGAAGTGCATAATAGTACTTAAATATCTGTAGAAAACAAAATGAATGTTCATTTAGGGTTGTCTCATGTTGTTCTCCAAAGTGACTTTTTGATATCAGATGAAAATTTACTGCAATATAGAAAAAAGTGGCATCTAGCAACACACAGACACACACACAGACACAGAGAGAGAGAGACAGAGACAGAGACACAGGTGAGATTCTACCAATTCGAATTGGTTCGGGTGAACCGGTAACTCTGACTATCAGCTGGGAGTGAACTAGACTTTGAAGTGGGCCTGCCCGCCTGCCCGCCGTTGTGCTACAATCACCAATATTTCCTTTTCCGAAGTCCAGATGATTGGCACAGCAAAGTGGATTGCTGCTTCTCAGCTGTTTTCCTCACCAGCAGTAATGCTGAAGGTGAGTTTTCTGTAAATTGCAAAGCACACTCTCAGTGAACCGGTTGTTAAACCGGTAGTATCCCATCCTGTAACTGCGTGTGTGTGTGTGTGTGTCTGTCTATGAATGTGCATACACTCTCTCTCTCTCTCTCTCTCACACACACACACACACAAACACACACAGACATATAGATAGATAGATAGATAGATAGATAGATAGATAGATAGATAGATAGATAGATAGAGATAATGATAATGATAATATAGATGATAGATAGATAGATAGATAGATAGATAGATAGATAGATAGATAGATAGATAGAGAGAGATAGAGATAGATAGATAGATAGATAGATAGATAGATAGATAGATAGATAGATAGATAGATATAGAGATAGATAGATAGATAGATAGATAGATAGATAGATAGATAGATAGATAGATAGATAGAGATAGATAGATAGATAGATATAGATATAGATATAGAAATAAAGATATATAGATATATAGATAGTGTGTGTGTGTGTGTGTGTGTGTGTGTGTGTGTGTGTGATACACATTACACACAACCAACACACATACATACCTAGTAGTGAATCCTCCAGGGTTTCTTATAATCCCATGCTGAGCTGCTAGAGATTTAGAATCAAAGTTCAATGAAGGACTTTGGGACAGGCAGACAATGAGTGTGAGAGTCTATAATGGTTAGTGTTTAATATTAACTAAAAGCCAGCATTCGTGTCCAGCTAAAAGATTTCATTGAGATTTGATCTATGTTTTTTAAATCTATTTATAGTTTTTTAAAAAAATATTAGAGGTGGAAAATATATCCAATATATGTTTCTCCTCCTATTTTCCCCACAGCTGTGAAGTGGGTTGGAACTTGGACTAGAAAAGGGACTTGCCCAAAGTCACCCAGCTGGGTTTCTTGCTTTTATTTCTAGCCTGATGTCTTAACTGCTAGATGAAATTAGTGCACTGTATGCTCCGAAACTAAGCAGGCTAAGCACATAGCTAGTATGGGTCCAGAGACACATTATAGGTTCTTCTTTACTGCCTCCATTAGTAGAGAGGACACACTATTCCTATAGTGTATGTTTGATATTGTTGATGTTTAATAAATTTATAGGCCGCCCAACCCCAAAGGACTCTGGGCGGCTTACAACAATACATTTAAAAATAGAAGTTAAAAACACAGAAACATAGATTAAAAAGACCACAACACACACCCAGTCTGATTGGGGCTGGAACTCAATCATGAGTTCAACAGCCCGGGGCCTGCCAGAATAGCTTAAGAGCCTTACGGAAGGCCATGAGAGTGAGAAGGGTCCAGATCTCTGGGGCCAGTTTATTCTGGGGGGCAGTGTATACAGGACCCACTATCCCTCTAGCGTATCAGGAGAACTGAAAGGCTTCTGAGTCGAAAGGATTGAACAATGACA